>NC_140564.1:7922216-8174716 GCF_057381845.1 Rhamphochromis longiceps | reverse complement strand
CAGGGCTGCACATAAGTGGTCCGCAGGTGCGCATTCGCTGTCAAAATAAAAAACGCGCACAAGATAAGAAGTTGCAACGTATGTTTGCGTACATAAGATTTTCATGAGGAGGACAGACATTTGTTTAGAACTCTGAAAGATGTCGAAGAAGCAAGCTCCTTTAAGCAATTACTGTGATGTTCCTCCGCCTCCAAAGAAATGTCAGAAGGAGTCCAAACCACAAAAGAAGCGCGTATTCTAGGAGTTACAGGAGGTGAGCTGGCTTCAAACAAATGATGAACGCACAGAGATGTGGTGCGGAATGTGCCGTGAAAATTTAATAAATGACAAATCTAAAAGGCATGAACATTCTTTTTTTGTATCGAAAAAATACCGAACCGTGAATTTTGTGTATCGTTGTACCCCTAGTATATATGTATATGTGTGTATATATATTTATGTGTATGTGTATGTGTGTGTGTGTGTGTGTGTGTGTGTGTGTGTGTGTATACAGGGAGTGCAGAATTATTAGGCAAGTTGTATTTTTGAGGAATAATTTTATTATTGAACAACAACCATGTTCTCAATGAACCCAAAAAACTCATTAATATCAAAGCTGAATGTTTTTGGAAGTAGTTTTTAGTTTGTTTGTAGTTTTAGCTATTTTAGGGGATATCTGTGTGTGCAGGTGACTATTACTGTGCATAATTATTAGGCAACTTAACAAAAAACAAATATATACCCATTTCAATTATTTATTTTTACCAGTGAAACCAATATAACATCTCCACATTCACAAATATACATTTCTGACATTCAAAAACAAAACAAAAACAAATCAGCGACCAATATAGCCGCCTTTCTTTGCAAGGACACTCAAAAGCCTGCCATCCATGGATTCTGTCAGTGTTTTGATCTGTTCACCATCAACATTGCGTGCAGCAGCAACCACAGCCTCCCAGACACTGTTCAGAGAGGTGTACTGTTTTCCCTCCTTGTAAATCTCACATTTGATGATGGACCACAGGTTCTCAATGGGGTTCAGATCAGATGAACAAGGAGGCCATGTCATTAGTTTTTCTTCTTTTATACCCTTTCTTTCCAGCCACGCTGTGGAGTACTTGGACGCGTGTGATGGAGCATTGTCCTGCATGAAAATCATGTTTTTCTTGAAGGATGCAGACTTCTTCCTGTACCACTGCTTGAAGAAGGTGTCTTTACATCCTCTGTCTCCCTTTGTTCATCGTCTTTCCTCATCTCATGTCACTGAAATCCATGCCTCTCAAGAATCTTCTTTTATTTTCAGTACATTTACATGTTCTTTTTCATGTTTGTGGTTTCTCATGTCTAGTTTTAGTTCACTCAGTTTAGGTTATTGTTTAGTGTTCGCCTTGGTTCATTTTTGGGTTTTTTTTCCACCAGCCTGAATAAACGGCTCACTTTTTATTAAACTTCAGTTCTGCCCCTTGTGTGTCTGCTTTTAGGTCGACTCCACAACACACCGGCCATTTGACTGTAACATCTGCCGGACAATGGTCGCCCTCCCTCAACCTGGTTCTGCCTAAGGTTTCTTCCTGTTAAAAGGGAGGTTTTCCTTCCCACTGTCGCTAAAGTGCTTTCTCATAGAGGGTCATATGATTGATTGACAGTTGTTGTTATTTGGTGGTGCATAAATTAAATTGAACTGAACTGAATGAGAGTGAGTTTGCAGTGAGACAGGGCCTTTAATATAAAAAAGACTCATTAAATGTTGAGCTTGTGTAAACAGTGTACATAGTTTATTTGAGCAGAAGGGGAGAGAGAGTTTGAGGAATAATAGGAATTTTTTTTTTTAAAGGCTAGTTCTCTTCAGCAGTCTGTGAATAAAGGTCAGTTACTATAAGATGAAGTAAATTCGTACTGCTCATCAATGCCTTTCAGATTTACTCATTAATGTTTAAATTTCCAGGTCCCAACAACTTATGTGCTCCACTCCATGCAAAGTATAGACTACATGAACTCATGTAGTCTCTACTTTCAACTTCACAAATTGTAGAGATACCCAAATTTAAGCTGCATTCAGGTGCTAGTGTAAATCTGGGACTACGTATTTCAAATAAAATGTACATCTTTTTGTTTTCTAAATAAACAGAATAGTTTATTACCCATTGACTAGGAAACACACAATGACCAATTACAGATGCTGTGCACTAGAGGTTAATATATGGTATAAATGAGCTCATGGTACATGCTGGAAAAATCAATGAATGCACAGCAATAGATGGGAAAACACTAAGGTTGTACACCCCCTGTGGCTAATCCTATTAACTGAGTATATGCCAACTATTATCTTGTATATTTTGAATATAGATATAATCCATGTAATAGATTATTTAGTTTGCCAGGTGAGGTTGAGAGTGACTGAAGTCCCCCCTGCTTCTTGTCCTCATAGCTGAAAGAGGGTAAAAGGTCTTTATGTGATTAAAAATGATCAAAGTGCTAAAACAGAACTTCTCCCTATTTCCTAATAATTTCCTAATAATAAAGCATTTTGTAATAACACAGCTGGATGTCCTCAGGAGTGAGGTTAGATGTCATTTCAGAAGATGTGACATCCAGTAAGATAGGGGGAGAGAAAGGGCAGACATGGATACAAATTAAGTGAAGAAGTTGGAAAATACAACAGATAGATACAACAGATACAAATACATCCTCTCTGTTCATTTTTGCCATGTTAGATGGTTAATTCCGAAGGATTTCAGTTTACATCATACTTCTACTAAATGCTGAGGGGATGCCGTTTTTCTCTTGGTTGTGATAAGTGCATCTTTAGGCAAACAAAATCAGCATTAGCTCAGAGAAGTTTATAGTATAGTTCAGGTGATTTGATTATTGATTTTGTAATTATGACTTTTGATTTTGATTTTGCTCTGCTCCTGCTAAATCGCTATAATAAAATTTCCTGCAATTAAAATCTAAATTGTGGACATTCAATTTTTAACCTTTTGTGAAATAGTAAAGGTAAAAATCTCAGTATTATTTCTTTTAAAGTGCAAATAGCAGGTTACAGGTTACTTTATATTATAAGATCTTGACGCTTACTGTCCAGGCCTCTAAAATAAATCCATAAACAGGTGGGACTGATTAGATTTGACCTGCAAGGCTACTCAGGTTTGCTTATCTTATCAGTGTTAGTAGGGAAGACACCTAGATGATTTCGAGGTAGTTATGATTTGGCGAGTCCCTCCACCCACATCAGCTCCATCTGAACTCTGCATTACCTGCTGGGTAAGACTCATAGGATCAGAGAATTTGACTTTTTAACAGAGAGCTGAAACAGGCTTCCTGTATATATATTTCTTCCTCTGACAATTAAAGACAGAGGAAGAAAAACAAAAGGGGGGGGCATTGACACTGAAAGACAGGCAGGAGTATGCAGGTATAAGCAGGGACTTTAAATATAGCTGGAAAGGATGTTCAGCACATTGGAGCTATTATGGTTAGAGATGGAAATACTTTAATAAGTGAAGACATTGTGTAGAGAAAGTGAAAGCGGTACTCTAGGGAATTCGTGAATGAAGAAAATGAGAGACAGGAGGACAGTTAGTGAATCAGAAGGTGCAGCATATTAGCAAGGAGGAAGTGATGCCAGCTTGGAGATGTTTAGAGGTGGATATACTGGAGAAAGTTACAGACAATGTTAAAGACCACAGAGAATGTTCATGGATGTAGTGACAGAGGACATGCAGAGGATTGGTGTGACACAGGATGCTAGGGACAGGGTTAGATGGAGGCAGATGATACACTGTGGCAACTACTAAAGCGAGTAGCTGAAAGAAGACAGGGTTTTTTTGTGTGTGTGACATGTGATATTACAGATAATGTAAATCTTTTCACGATAGACTGATATCTAAGTAGAAATGTGACCAAAACTCTGAAACACTGCCAGCCAACAGCTCACTGTAAAAATTAGGTTGGCTGCCTGTGATAAGCATTCTATGTGTTTTGTATTGGGCTTCTCCTAGTCCCTGAAGCACATTAACCTCCTAGGACCTGGCGTCTACATATGTGGACATCACATTTTGGGTTATTTAGACCAAAATACTCAATTTTGCTCTACAAGGGCCTGATAGCCACTTACGAGGACATTATACTGCTACTGTTCTATCAAAATGTTAAATGAATATCCTCATATGTGGCTCTTACTTTTCTTAAAAACAAAAATAAATTATTACTGCATATTTGGAAGTATATGTTTTCATTTCTCAAAACAATTATTTAATATAATTCAGTGAGCTACATATTAAACTTAGAGGATAGAAACAAAGTATCAATGCACTAGTATTTAGCCAATATCTGAGACCAGTAAAGTATTGTGGCGTGGGTGTGGTCTCTGGCCAGCTGCAGAGGAGGGGTGACGCAGTGAGCTCCCGGGGCGGCGCAGGGGCGGGGTGAACAGGTGTGCTGGGGATCTGTCACTGTCAACTCTTGATATGTTGGCAGTGACAGTCGGAGAGGAGGGCGGATGTGACAGCAGTGGGAGAGAGCGGGAGTGTCTGTGTCCCGATGCAAAACCACAGTATTGAATAAAAGTGCTGCTGTCGCCATATTCGCCCAGCTTATGTTTCTTGGGTCCGATGTTACAAGTATTATCAATATTTAGATCAATCTCCCCACCTCTAGTAAAAAGTTATACATATTAGTTTTTAAATATCAGGTTTGCAGCCATAGTTTATTGGTGCAGCTATGTCTATGATAGCAATGTTACATCAATCCAGGTGTTTTTGAAACCTTCACATAGATTTGGATTTAAGTCCAATGAAAAAGATTTACTTAAAAGAGCCACCTTATAAGACAAATCACACACTAATACTCCTTCTTAACATTGTTAAGATCAAGAAACCCCGAAAGATTCAAATACCCAAGTCTTCCTTGGTATGTATTGCCACTAGAGCCACTGTCTAATAGTCTTGCATTAATACATAAAAATTAGATGGATATGAAAACTCATACACTCAAAAACAAAGGATTTGCAACTGGGTGAGAAGGATCTAATTTGTATGATATTTTTAGCATACCTAAAATTCTGCTCATGCCTGTGCTCTAAGATAAACACAGACTAGAACTGAGGCTTTGCTTTTCTGAGCAATTTTTATTTTGGTCATTTAGAATTCTAATAACTTTAATGGTGGTTATTGTTTTTACAGCACAAAAAAAACTTGTTGCTATGTTAATTCAAATTCAGCTGAATAATATGATCACAGACAAAAACTAAATGGCACACAAATTTAATGAAGCACGCTTATTCATTAATTATACCAAAATGAATAAACTAAGAAGCATAATCCAAAGATGTAATAATGGAAGAATTGTTTGAGCCGTCAAGTCTTTGCTACAGAAAGAAGAACACAAAATAAATTACCTTATAGTGTCTTTAGAGGTACAATGGCTTATAACTGGGGCAATGTAATTCTCAAGTTCCCAAATAAGTACCCCTATGCTTTGTATCTTATGGACACCAGTTTTGAACGCTATACAATGATACAAAAATGAACTTTTAATTTAATTTTCTGTTCAATTGTATTTTATTTATGTATTTGTCAAATCATAACAGTTGCTCTAACGCAAAAAATAAGGGGCAAAATAAGATACAGGATATTTGAAAAGCGATTTGCATTTTCAAAGGACTTTCAAAAAGTGGTAACTTTTGCATCAAAATTTATATCATAATTTCTTTCTGAACACTGTCTGCTAATTGCACTTTAACATTTGGATGTAACTTTTACTACTTGGGAACATATATTTGCCTTTTTGGTTTTCCAAAAAGCAAAACAATAATTTGCTCTAGTAGGTAGATTCATTCAAAGGAGGATGCTCTGAGGGACTGTTATGACACCACAGACTGGGATGTGCTCCTGAGCCCACATGGTGAGGACATAGAGGGGGCGACACACTGTCTTACAGACTACCTCAACTTTTGTGTGGACACGGTCGCCCCTGCTAAGACGGTACGGTGTTATCCTAATAACAAACCGTGGGTAACACAGGAAGTCAAAGCTGTCCTCAACATGAAGAAGAAGGCTTTCAGGAGCAAAGTGAAGGAGGAGATGAAAGCAGCACAGCGGGAGGTGAAACGCTGCCTGAGGGAAGCAAAGGACACCTACAGGAGGAAGGTGGAGCAGAAGTTGGAGAGGAACAATATGAGGGAGGTCTGGAATGGTGTGAAAACCATCACAGGCCACAACACCAAGAAAAGCACAGTGGGGGGGACTGTGGAGAAGGCAAACGAACTCAACAACTTCTTTAACAGGTTTGACCAGCCCACAACCCCCCCACCCTCACCTTCACTACAGAGTCCAATCCCCACTCTCCTACCTCCCTCGCTTCCCCCCCTTCCTGACACCATGACACCCCCCTCCTCCAATCCCTCTCTCAGCAGCAAGACATCTCCCCCCCTCCCTCTTCCCAAACATCTCCCAGTGTCACAGTGGATCAGGTCAGGAGACAACTGAGGAAGCTTCGCCCCAGAAAGGCAGCAGGCCCAGACAAGGTGTGTCCTAGGATGCTAAAGGCGTGTGCTGCTGAACTTGGGGAGCCGCTACAACGAGTCTTCAACCTCAGTCTGCGACTGGGGAGAGTGCCCGCCCTATGGAAAACATCCTGCATCGTCCCGGTCCCCAAAAAGAACCGGCCCAATGAGCTGAATGACTTCCGACCGGTGGCACTGACGTCACATCTTATGAATCAGAATCAGAATCAGAATACTTTATTGATCCCTGGGGGAAATTATTTTTTGTTACAGTGCTCCATTTTAAACCAACATTAAGACAAGACAGACAATACGCTAACTAAGAATAGTACAATATATACATATATATACATACATACATACATAAGTCACTTATAAATAAATATTTGGAAAAGAAACATGTGTAGTTGTAGCAGCAAACAGTGTGTTAAGTGGATGCGTTGTACAGGGAGATGGCCACAGGCAGGAATGATTTCCTGTGTCGTTCAGTGGTGCTTTTCGGTAATCTCAGTCTCTCACTGAACGAGCTCCTGTGACTGACCAGCATGTCATGGAGTGGGTGGGAGGTGTTATCCAACATTGTCTTTATCTTGGACAGCATCCGCCTCTCCGACACCACCTTGAGGGAGTCCAGCTCCATCCCCACAACATTGCTGGCCTTACGGATCAGTTTATTAAGTCAACATGCCCAGGACCCACTACAGTTTGCATACAAGGCGGGTGTCGGAGTGGAGGATGCCATCCTGTACCTCCTACACAGAGCCCACTCACACCTGGATGGGGGAAAAGGCACGGTCAGGATCCTGTTTCTTGACTTTTCCAGTGCCTTTAATACCATCCGGCCCTGTATGCTTCAAGAAAAACTGAACAGGATGGAGGTGGACCCCTGCCTGGTGGCTTGGATCTCAGACTACCTCACCGACAGACCACAGTACGTCAGGCTGAAGGACATCACATCTGACACAGTGGTCAGCAGCACAGGAGCACCACAGGGAACTGTGCTGTCCCCTCTTCTCTTCACCCTGTACACCTCTGACTTCTGCTACAACTCTGAATTATGCCACATTCAGAAGTTTGCAGACGACACAGCCATCATGGGGTGTATCTGGGATGATCAGGAAGAGGAGTACAGAAGTCTGGTGAGGAACTTTGTCGCATGGAGTCACACAAACCACCTGCAACTCAACACCTCAAAGACTAAGGAACTGGTTGTGGACTTCGGGAGGTCTAGAGCAGGTCCACTGCCGGTTCAGATAGAGGGGGAGGAGGTGGAGGTGGTCAACAAGTACAAGTACCTCGGGCTGTGGGTGGACAATAAACTGGACTGGTCATGCAACACAGAGCACCTGTATAAAAAAGTCCAAAGCCGACTGTACTTCCTCAGGAGGCTGAGGTCTTTTAACATCTGCAGGAAGCTCCTGAGGATGTTTTACCAGTCGGTGGTTGCTGGAGTACTTTTCTATGCTGTGGTGTGCTGGGGGAGCAGCACAGCAAAGAAGGACTCATCCAGGCTGGAGAAACTGATCAGGAGGGCTGGCTCTGTGGTCGGCATGAAGCTGGACACTCTGGTGACAGTGGCAGAGAAAAGGACATTAAAGAAACTGATGGACATTATGGACAATGCCAGGCATCCTCTGCACACGGCCATTAACAACCAGAAGAGTCTGTTCAGTGACAGGTTGCTTCTCCCAAAGACAAGAACTAACAGACTTAAAAACTCCTTTGTCCCACACGCCATCAGACTGTTTAACTCCTCTCTGGAGGGGAGAGGGAGGGGAAACAGGAGGACAAAGGAGGGGGGAACAACTAAGCTGTAGTGCCTCTTCACCTCACTGTGCAATACCTTTTGTGCAATACTTTTGTAAATAGTCAACGGTGCAATAGACTCAATACTTGAAATGTGCAATTCACTTGTATTTTTATTTTTATTCCTATTTATTCTATTTATCCCCTTCGTATATTTTATTTATATTGTCTCTGTATTTATATATATGTGTGTGTGTATAACTCTGTAACTTCTGTCGGTGCTGTGCTTTTTTGGAAATCGAATTTCCCAGAGGAACCCACCCGAGGGATTAATAAAGTTCTATCTTATCTTATCTTATCTTATCTTATCATGTAGCTCATAGAAATTGACTTTTATTATAACCTTTTTTCTGGAAGTGCAGTGAGTGATGCTGATGACACATTACACAACTTTTAACTGAAGGAGTCAAATGTAAGGACATGGCAAAGAAACAAAAGGTAAACGCAAAGCGGAAACTGATGCAGTACCTGGAGTTTTATCTGACCTTTATCAAATTTAAAGCTAATTGAGAGTACACTGAAAGGTTGTGCAATATTCTAAAGGTTAACCAGGCCTGAAAACGTGATTACATCTGCTTTGCTAACCTTGGGGTGCAAATGTTCCAATATGCTGGGCCACAGTTTTTGACCTCCACAGAGAAGTGTTTCAGCAAAGTGAAATGGGTTATTAACAGGTGAAAAGAAGGAAAGAGGGTTCAGAACTCTGATAAGCACTATTTCAAACCTGACATGAGCTTTGCATTGATATTACTGTTTTTCCCTGTGAGGTTGAAGTAGTATTTCCATTTCTTTTTCAACAACAATAATCTGACCGTCAATCAAACATACAAACTGCTACTTTTGTTAAGAACTCCTGTCAGATGATTATGTAATCCAAAATAACATTTCCTCCTAAGCTGTCTCTGATAATCGCAATATAACTATATATAGCTGAAAGGTGCACAGTGGCCTTCAGAACTTTATTCACAGGATACATACTGCAGTGTCCTGCTACCTTATTTTTTTCATATTTTTATTGAGAGACAAGTGTACAGTAGTTTACAATGACAATACAATCTGTTCCCCTCACATATTTTTTAGTTTTTCTTACATGAACAGATACGATAACACACACACACACACGCTTAAATAAACAAACAAAACAAAACCTAATAAGAAACCCAAAACAAACACAAACAACAAACCCCAAAACACACACACACACAAAAAAAAAGGGGGGGGGGGGGGGGGGGGAGGAGATATGATATTAATCAGCTGGTAGAGCGTTTAATGACTTGCAATAGTCTACGAAGGGGCCCCAGATACGATAAAATTCTCTGTATTTGCCCTTCGCCACAAGGCCTATCTTTTGCAATTTAAGAAATGACATCACATCTCTAAACCAAAAAGAAACTGAAGGTGGCTTTGAAGATTTCCAAAGGAGTAAGATGCAACGTCTAGCCAAAAGTGATGTAAAGGCTAATATTTTGAAGTGTGTAGGGTCGGTTAGACCAGTGTTGACTGGAAGCCCAAAAACAGCTAGAAAAGGGTCCATGCAGATTTGGGTCCCAAGAGCCTTGGAAAGAATAACTGAATACTGACTCCAGAAGCCATGGAGTCTTGGGCACAGAAAGAACATATGGCCTAGGTCACATGGGGTGGCATGACATCTCTCACACTGATCCATCACTTGTGGGTAAATCTCAGACAGACGAGACTTTGAATAGTAAACCCTGTACAACACCTTGAACTGGATAAGTTGTAACCTGGCACAGGACGTACTGTAACGGACATTGGATACTGCTTTCTCCCATTGCTGATCCGAAAAAATTACTCCTAACTCCCGCTCCCAAGCCCCCCTAATTTTAGCAACTGAATGGACATTTAAATCCATAAGTTGTTTATATATTAAAGATATAATTGACTTCTTATTGGGTTTGAGGGATAAGAATTCCTCCCACGGTTGGACATTTGGAAGAAGAGGGTAGGAGGGGAAGAGAGCAGAAGTGCAATGCCGTGCCTGAAAATAACGGAATAGATTGGTAGCCGGAAGATTTGTTTCTGAACACAGGTCTAAAAAAGTTAAGAAAGTGCCATCTTTATAGAGATCCTTAAACGTATTAATACCATGACGCTTCCACTGTACATAGGTACCATCAATGAGGCCAGGAGTAAACAGATGGTTCTGCATGGAGGCAAGATGGCGCTGGAGTGACGGCAGCCTTTCCAAGTAGCTCTGCAACACCGCACCTTTTTTCTTAACTTTAACTTTTTTAGACTAGGTTTTTCAAAGTTTTTTTCACCTTCCTCTACTTATACCTCTTAGATATAGCGATACAAGATGGATAATGCACTTTTCAAAACTTCTGGAACCAGCTCCTTCATTTATTCGAGAGCGGAGCTGCTGGCACTAAAAACAAAGGGACAGACCGGCATGCGACACAACATCCCGGCCGAGCTAAAGAGGAGCTACAGAGGCTGCAAAGCTGGAGCGAGGAGAGCGGATCACCGGAGGCGATTCAAACCATCAATCCCGACAGTGATCATGGGCAACGTGAACTCGTTACAGAATAAGATTGACGAACTGTGCGCTCTGAACAACCACAGACTATACCGTGAGTGCAGCTTGTTTATCTTCACGGAGACGTGGCTAACCGAGCTAACGCCGCAGGCTAACGTAGACCTATGCGGTTTCACATCTGTGAGAGCCGATAGGGACACGCAGGCCAGCGGAAAAAGCAGAGGTGGGGGACTCATTGTCTACGTTAACAACAGATACTGTAACCCTGGACATGTCTCCGTTAAAGTTTCGGTATGCCGTCCGGACCTGGAGCTGCTAGCTGTTAGCTTGCGGCCATATTATCTACCTCGGGAGTTCAGTCATGTGATCTGTGTGTGTGTTTACATCCCTCCGAGGGCCGACGCAACAGCTGCCTGTGAGAAAATACACACAGTCACAGCAAGACTTCAGACACAAAACCCCGAGGCTTTCATTATTATATCTGGAGACTTTAACCATGCCACACTGGATTCTACTCTGGCTGCTTTTCACCAGTTTGTGAATTGTCCCACAAGGAGCAACAGGACAATTGACCTACTGTATGCTAATGTGAGAGATGCATACAGAGCCACCCCCCTCCCCCCACTAGGGAAGTCAGACCACAACCTGGTTTACCTGCAGCCACAATACACACCCCTCGTCCAAAGGCAGCCTGTCACAACGCGCTCCATCCGGAGATGGACCCCAGAAAAGGAGGATGCTCTGAGAGACTGCTATGACACCACAGACTGGGATGTGCTCCTGAGCCCACATGGTGAGGACATAGAGGGGGCGACACACTGTCTTACAGACTACCTCAACTTTTGTGTGGACACAGTCGCCCCTGCTAAGACGGTACGGTGTTATCCTAATAACAAACCGTGGGTAACACAGGAAGTCAAAGCTGTCCTCAACATGAAGAAGAAGGCTTTCAGGAGCAAAGTGAAGGAGGAGATGAAAGCAGCACAGCGGGAGGTGAAACGCTGCCTGAGGGAAGCAAAGGACACCTACAGGAGGAAGGTGGAGCAGAAGTTGGAGAGGAACAATATGAGGGAGGTCTGGAATGGTGTGAAAACCATCACAGGCCACAACACCAAGAAAAGCACAGTGGGGGGGACTGTGGAGAAGGCAAACGAACTCAACAACTTCTTCAACAGGTTTGACCAGCCCACAACCCCCCCACCCTCACCCTCACCTTCACTACAGAGTCCTCTCCCCACTCTCCTGCCTCCCTCGCTTCCCCCCCTTCCTGACACCATGACACCCCCCTCCTCCAATCCCTCTCTCAGCAGCAAGACATCTCCCCCCCTCCCCTCCTCCCAAACATCTCCCAGTGTCACAGTGGATCAGGTCAGGAGGCAACTGAGGAAGCTTCGCCCCAGAAAGGCAGCAGGCCCAGACAAGGTGTGTCCTAGGATGCTTAAGGCGTGTGCTGCTGAACTTGGGGAGCCGCTACAACGAGTCTTCAACCTCAGTCTGCGACTGGGGAGAGTGCCCGCCCTATGGAAGACATCCTGCATCGTCCCGGTCCCCAAAAAGAACCGGCCCAATGAGCTGAATGACTTCCGACCGGTGGCACTGGCGTCACATCTTATGAAGACTCTAGAGCGGCTCTTCCTCAACCTCCTCCGACCACAGGTACAACATGCCCAGGACCCACTACAGTTTGCATACAAGGTGGGTGTCGGAGTGGAGGATGCCATCCTGTACCTCCTACACAGAGCCCACTCACACCTGGATGGGGGAAAAGGCACGGTCAGGATCCTGTTTCTTGACTTTTCCAGTGCCTTTAATACCATCCGGCCCTGTATGCTTCAGGAAAAACTGAACAGGATGGAGGTGGACCCCTGCCTGGTGGCTTGGATCTCCGACTACCTCACCAACAGACCACAGTACGTCAGGCTGAAGGACATCACGTCTGACACAGTGGTCAGCAGCACAGGAGCACCACAGGGAACTGTGCTGTCCCCTCTTCTCTTCACCCTGTACACCTCTGACTTCTGCTACAACTCTGAATTATGCCACATTCAGAAGTTTGCAGATGACACGGCCATCATGGGGTGTATCTGGGATGATCAAGAAGAGGAGTACAGAAGTCTGGTGAGGAACTTTGTCGCATGGAGTCACACAAACCACCTGCAACTCAACACCTCAAAGACTAAGGAACTGGTTGTGGACTTCGGGAGGTCCAGAGAAGGTCCACTGCCAGTTCAGATAGAGGGGGAGGAGGTGGAGGTGGTCAACAAGTACAAGTACCTCGGGCTGTGGGTGGACAATAAACTGGACTGGTCATGCAACACAGAGCACCTGTATAAAAAAGCCCAAAGCCGACTGTACTTCCTCAGGAGGCTGAGGTCTTTTAACATCTGCAGGAAGCTCCTGAGGATGTTTTACCAGTCAGTGGTTGCTGGAGTACTTTTCTATGCTGTGGTGTGCTGGGGGAGCAGCACAGCAAAGAAGGACTCATCCAGGCTGGAGAAACTGATCAGGAGGGCTAGCTCTGTGGTCGGCATGAAGCTGGACACTCTGGTGACAGTGGCAGAGAAAAGGACATTAAAGAAACTGATGGACATTATGGACAATGCTGGGCATCCTCTGCACACGGCCATAAACAACCAGAAGAGTCTGTTCAGTGACAGGTTGCTTCTCCCCAAGACAAGAACTAACAGACTTAAAAACTCCTTTGTCCCACACGCCATCAGACTGTTTAACTCCTCTCTGGAGGGGAGAGGGAGGGGAAACAGGAGGACAAAGGAGGGGGGAACAACTAAGCTGTAGTGCCTCTGCACCTCACTGTACAATACCTTGTGCAATACTTTTTGTAAATAGTCAACAGTGCAATAGACTCAATACTTGAAATGTGCAATTCACTTGTATTTTTATTTTTTATTCCTATTTATTCTATTTATCCCTTTTGTATATTTTATTTATATTTGTCTCTGTATTTATATATGTTTGTGTGTGTGTGTGTATATATATATATATATATATATATATATATATAACAGTTACAGAACTGTTATATATAACTTTGGTCGTTGCTGTGCTTTTTTTGGAAGTCGAATTTCCCAGAGGAACCCACCCGAGGGATTAATAAAGTTCTATCTTATCTTATCTTATCTTATGTGTACTGACGCAGAGACGTACTTAAAATGACTCAAAACACAGTTTATGGTCAAGTACCACACCTAGATATTTATAACTCTCAACGATCCCAATATCGGCAGTTTTAATGATATTGGGTGATGAGCTATAAGAGGACTTCCTAAAATCAATAATCATGTCTTTAGTTTTTGACACGTTAAGTGAGAGGAAGGACTCATCACACCAATTCACAAAATCATCTACAACCTGTCCATGGCCTGACTCGTCCCCCACTAGAAGACTGACGATCACTGTGTCGTCAGCAAACTTCAGGATGTGTCTGTTTGTGAAATTGCTGCGACACTCATTTGTGTACAGAATGAACAGAAGGGGAGAGAGGCAACAACCCTGGGGTGATCCAGTAGAGGAGGAGAGCACATCAGAAAAGACATGATTTACCCTCACACCTATTGATCAGAAAGTCTGTCACCCAGCCGACCAGACTAGTGTCAAGCTTGAAATGATTGTAAAGCCTGTCAGCAAGTAAGAGGGGTTGAATTGTATTAAATGCAGATGAAAAGTCAGCAAATAATAATCTTGCATGGGTGTGGGGGGCCTCAAGATGCTTATACAAGAGATGCAGGAGTGTGACAGCAGCATCCTCCACACCTCTCCCTGCTCTATAGGCAAACTGGAAGGGGTCAAGATGGTGTTCAACATGCATTAAAATCTCCTTCTTAATTATCTTCTCAAATGTCTTCATCACTAAAGAAGTCAGAGCCACAGGCCTAAAATCATTCAGTGCCTTAGGAGAACTGCCCTTAGCAACAGGAACAATGATCGCATGTTTCCAAATTTTAGGTACCATCTGTAGCTCTAAAGAAAGTGAGAAGATATAGTGAAAAATCCCACTCAGCTGATCAGCACAAGTTCTCAGTACCTGTCCACAGATGTTGTCAGGTCCAGGACTCTTGCTTTTGGTATGTCTAAAAAGATTAGCTACCCCTGTCTCATCAATACAAATAGATGGGGGAGTGATGGTCTTTTCCCTCAGTGTGCTGGTCTGCCTAGAACAATCATAGTTCTCAAAACGAAGGTCTGTCTGCCAGATATTTGTCAGAGGTAAACCCCTCTAAGGTAATGCTGCTTTTACCTTTCGTCTGAAGCCCTGCCATTGTTTTCATACCAAGCCAAGCTCTTTTGAGGTTGTTACTGCTGAGTTCTGCCTCAATCTTATTTCTATACCTCATCTTGGCGATCTTTATTGCAGCCCTCACCTCCTTCCTCAATATTCTCACAGTGGGAATGTCTCCCTCGTTAAAAGAAATTTTCCTTTTAAGAATCAGATCCTTAATATCTTTAGAGAGCCACGGTTTGTTATTAGGGAAAGTCTTAAATTCTCTGACTGGAACCACAGAGTCTTTGCAAAAAGAGATGTAGCTACACACCACATCAGTGAGTTCATCCAAATCAGAAGTGCTCTCTTGAAACACGGACCAGTCAGTGCAATCAAAACACCCCTGAAGGGCAACACAACTGTCTTTTGTCCAGACATTAGTCCGCTTCACACAGGCCTTCTCCCTCCTAATCACAGATCTGTAAGCAGGGAGGAGGTGAATAACATTGTGATCCGAAGAACCTAGCGCAGGTCCGGCCACAGACTTGTATGCCCCCTTAATTGGTCCATAACACAAATCCAGCGTTTTGTTATGCCTTGTAGGACAAGTGACATATTGAAAGAAATTGTTCAGTGATTTCTTAAGATTACAATTGTTAAAATCACCGAGAATAAAATTAGGAGCATCCGGTGAGAGAGTCTGCAGATTGTGTACCACTTTAAAAATGGCATCAGCAGCAACTTTAACGTCAGCCTTAGGATGAATGTAAACAACAGTGACAAAAATTTGAGGGAACTCCCTCGGTAAGTAAAAAGGCCTGACAGATACTGAAAGGAGCTCGATGTCAGGAAGACACAACCGCTCCCGCACAGTAAAATTATTACACCAGCCCTGGTTGATATATAAACAAACCCCTCCTCCGTGAGATTTGCGTGTTACTCCACAGTTCCGATCCAATCTGACAGGGGTCCCAAAGCCGCTGATTCGCAGTGAAGTGTCACTGTCCATATCGGTCAGCCATGTCTCGGTAAGCGCCATCAGACAAGCCTCCCTGTATTCCCGTAGATGAAGCACATTCCCTTGTAATTCATCCGTTTTGTTCCTAAGAGATTGGACATTGGCCAGAATCATAGAAGGCAGAGGAACACGATTCTTCCTCCGAAGTTTTCTTACACGCTGACGCACGCCGCCTTTCTTTCCGCGTTTTCTCAAGCGGCGGGGCTTTCCAAAATTAGTCTTTGACCGGGGAAATAAATCCTCACCAAGAAGCACATCTGGTCGAGCATTAGAAGAGTCGTACATAGACAAGCAGGACCACCGTAATCCAAGTAGTTCCTCGCGTGTATAAGTGATTGTCAGTGAGAGTGAATGACTCCAGGTGAATATCGCCAACAACAATAAAACTAAGGTGTAGAAGATCTCCATGTCGGCAAAAAGTTAAAACCACGGTTAAGAACAGAGTTAAAACAAAGTTAAAAACAAAAAGAGAAAGAAAATGCCAATAAATGCCAATAAACACCTGCTGCAGGTCGCCACAAGAGCAGCGCCCGTCTCACAGCTGACCTGGACTCCAAATCCTCGCATTTATTCTCCAATGTGGCCAACTCCTTTGACATCGCATCCACTTTGGCTTGGAGGTGGACAATATCATCCGTGCATGTGGAGAGAGACTGTTCCATCTCCATAACTGTGCTCCTGAGGCCAGCGAATTCCTGCCGCATGGTAGTTATATTTGAGGAAAGGTCCGTTTTTAGTTGCTGTATATCGGACCTGATAGACGTGAGATTCTCCGCAAACGCTGCCGTCAGTTCCTTTTTAAACAGTGCTGAAATTTCTTCACGAAGTTCAGAGAGGAGTTCAGCTTTCGTGAATTTTTCCGTATCGACGAGCGGCGTGTCGGGTGACCCAGGCAGTGGCGAAGTTTTACCACGAGGCGGGGATGCAGTGTTAGCAGCAGGCTGCAAGTTCGGCTGAGAGGTGCTTGCGCTCTTATTAACATTGTAAACACAAAAAGCAAAAACAGTCTTGTCTCGTAAATATACAAAAAGAAAAAACCCGTCAAAATGTGCCTGGAAATGCTAGATAATAACTAGACTCTGCAGGAGCTACGCTCGGTGCGACCTACGCCATAGTCACATAAACCGGAAGTGTGTCCTGCTACCTTATTACGCTACTGAATCCGTTTGAGTGATTTGAAATCATGACATTTTCATCTTCATACATAGAGAGAAATATTGGAGAATTCTGCAAAACCTCAAATCACAACCAATTTTGTTTTTCTTATTATACCCTCACTGAACACTTAATAAAGTTTTGTTATATCTGTCTATCCTTGCTAAAAAATAGCCAAACCAATATCTATTACAAATTTTCCTATGATAATATATGCCTTTCAACAAAAATAGATTTTGAAATGATGAGCAGAAACCCATCCAATCCAGTAGCAGTCTAGGATTTGTAATAACTTCACAGCTTGTGAACCAAGTGTAAGCAGCATTTTAGCTGTCTTGAAACTATGACCTGTGAATGTGTATGTAGGTTACACAGTAACTGTACACTGGTAACTGTTGTGTTATTGTATGCACAACAAGAGAGAATTTTTAGATACCACGCTGTGGCCCAGATATACAGAAGGTTTTCTTTGGTATCAGGTACCCGATGCACCAGCCTATTACACTGGCCAGAAAATATAATGAACAAAGGAAGGCCAAAAAAAAAAAAAAAAAAAAAAAAAAAAGCACAAAGATTCCAGGACCAGAAAGTGCACCAATCCAGTCTCTGGGATTTTAAACCTTTGCAAAAGCACTGCCTGCCCTTCAAACTCAGTCTTTAAATTTTCTGTAAAAAGGGACTATTATCTCTTGCCAGCTGATATTGCAGTGGCAAGTTTGCCAGGGTATTGACACCAACGGATACCTCATGAGTAACAGGGAGTTGACAAAACAGCCTTAGGGTGAGTTACCTCTAATTGCTCCTTAATACTTCCACTTTCATCGTGTAAAGATTCACTGCTCACATTTAACCTTCAGGTAAAGTTCGCTTTGATGCTAGTACAAGAGTAGAAATTAAATGTCCTCTATTTCAATTTTCCTAATTGCTCTTTTTGCATGCAGACATTTAGTCCTCATAAAGACAGAGATTGCATCATCTACACACACACACAACTCAAAAGCACCTAAGCTAAGCAGAAAATACAACCTCTGGGAAATAATTGGCATGCAGATACAAAACAAGATGGAAAAGTTGGGAGGATCAGTGAGCTGCTATCAATCAAAAAGACGTGTTAGCTGTGAGAGTAGGGCAACGTTGCCCGATGTAATCTTAAATGTGTAGTAATCACTGACTTCTGGATCAAACACACACTATACATGTGCACTATATATATATTATATTTAAAGTACATGCAGGAAAATCTGTATTGTGAAAACTATATGCATCAAAGTGCTGCACACAGTTTTGAAGCATACCTGGAACAAAGCTCCCCTGCACCACCTCCTTGTATGCCCACCATCCTTCATGAATTTTTGGTGGATTTGGCTGTGCTAAAGGGGGAGAGAAGAGACACAGCAACAGGGACATCAGTTACTTGTATCTGAAATGTAAACAATGAAGCAACGATGATTTTTTTCCCCCAGCCTAACTGTAATATACTCTGTTAAACTCTTATAAACAACAGGGCTTAGGAAATAGTTTCAACCTAAACACACACATGTGTATACACTTAGCAAGCTGTTGTGTGATCCAATGACTCCATAGACATTAGTACAAATTTTATTATTTTATGTTGTGTCAACTGTAGACAAAGGACTGGAAGGCAAAGGCCTAGAAGTCTGGGCACAAAGAAAAAGTTGTGAGTGAGAATTACTTTTTTTGGAATCATACTTTTTTGGATCTTAATTCCCCCACAACCCCAACTCTTCATTTACTAATTAAACACCAAAATTAAGGCCTAATTTAATGTCGAGATGTTGTCCTGATTGTTTCTCTTTAATGGATGTTGAGGTGGTTGAACAACCCTCTTCCTTCTGTTATCACTTCCAAAATCCTTGTTGCAGTAACACTGGAGAGCAGGTTCAATTTCATTGGAGTTGGCCTAAAGCATTGCATCGACCAACCAAATAGGACTATGTCAGTCTTTCCAGACTATTAGAAGACTGCACCCTCTGCCCAGCTCTTCTAGACTGGCAACCCCCCCCCCAAAAGAACCCAAAAAGACCTAAATTGCAACAGGTTTCTTTTTATGTAGTCTGTTTTATTTCTTTTGGCTAATGCTACTACCATGAGACTGACGAAGACGGAATACACACTGATCTCTTTATTCGTGTTAAAAAAATAATGCAACTAACATCAGTGAGGTTACTGGTGACCCATTTACAGCGATATGCAACAGTTTGGGCATCCCTGATAATTTTCATGATTTTCCTTCATAAATCAGCACTGTCATCTAATTATATCATATAGCAAATGAACACAACGATATTTAAGTGAAATTAAGTTTATAGGACTTACAGAAAGTGTGCAATAGTTACCTAAACAAAATTAGGCAGGTGCATAAATTTGGGCACCCCAACAGAAAAATCCACCACAGATTTTCAAGGTTTTCAATATTCAGGTCTGGAGATGGCCATTCCAGAACATTGTACTTGTTCCTCTGCATGATTGCATTAGCAGATTTTGAGCAGTGTTTAGGGCCATTGTCTGGTTGAAATATCTAGCTCAATATCCGGCACAACTTCAACTTTGTCACTGATTCTTGAACGTTGCTCTCTGTATTATTGTATGGTATACCTTACAATATAAAGTGCCTCGAGGCGACTGTTGTTGTGATTTGGCTATATAAATAAAATTGAATTGAGTTGAATTAAAAGAATCTGCTGATATTGACTGGAATCCATGGGACTCTCAACCTCAAATTTTACTGTGGGTAGCAAGTCTTTCTCTTGGAATGCTGTGTTCTGTTTCCTCTTGTTATGCCCAAATAACTCAATTTTAGTTTCATCAGTCCACAGGACCTTATTCCAAAATGAAGCTGGCTTGTCCAAATGTGCTTTAGCATACCTCAAGCCACTCTGTTTGTGGCATGTGTGCAGAAAAGGCTAATTCTGCATTACTCTCCCATACAGCATCCCCTTGTGCAAAGTGGGCTGAATAGTTGAATGATGCTGGCCACCTTAAATACCCTTTCTCATGATTGGATTCGCCTGTGTGTGTAGATCAAGGATCAGGGAGCTTACCAAACAAATTTTGTGTTCCAATAATTAGTGCTAAAGGTATTAAAATCATTAAATGGCAAGGGTGCCCAAATTTATGCAACTGTATTTTGTTTAACCCTCCTGCCATCCTTTAAAAAACTCACACCCATCACCCTAGGGACCATTCTCAGCCACGCCATAAAAAGACCATATATCCATATTTTATTCCACTTTAAATTAGCCAACCTTGTAAAACTACTTCTCCCTGAAATATTCATGTAAAGTTTTAATTATATTTTCGTTGTTTTAACCCTTCAAATCCCAGTGTTATTACATGAGCGCCCTGTGTTATAAGCCCCAAAAACCAAAAAACGAAACTAAATATTTCCACAAAAAACCAGTTGAAGTAATATGTGATTGTCATTATAAGTAGGCCTTTAGATGGACCAAAGATTGGCACCAACATACATTTTGACCTGCCATTATTTTTTTTGCATTTTTTTTGCAATTTAAAAATTAAAACTTCAAGGCCCTGAGTCTTCATTGACATCCAAGAAAACAAGAAAAAATAAAATCATATGATGATAATTTGGGGTTGAAAAATAGCGTTTATAATGGAAGTCAATGGGCAGAAAATGGTCCCCAGGGTGATGGGTGTGGGGATTTCTGCTGCTCAGCCATTTTAGGCTGATTTAAGGAATTCACACTGGAATATTAACATTGACAGGTAAAAACTATCCTGTGGCAAGTTTGGTTATATTCCACTGAACACAGTGGAAATGGCAGCCATTTAACACATAGCAGTGGCACAAAAAGGTCCCAAGAAGGCAGGAAGGTTAAGTAACTATTGCACACTTTTTGTAAATTCTATAAAGTTTATTTCACTTCTCAAATATAATTTTGTTCATCTGCTATATGATATATTGCTGAAATTGCTGATCCAAACAACCAATGATTTATGAAGAAAAATCATGAAAATTATCAGGGATGCCCCAACTTTTGCATACCACTATACTACCATGTACTGGAGAGCTGTATTCCCTGAACCTTTTACTATAAGGTCACAGTGGTAACGACGGCACTTACAACCAGCTGGGGCCATTCTGTGTCTAGTTTGCAAGCTCACCATGTGCCTCCATGGGCTCTCTCAAGACATTAGGTTTACTGGCAAATTATAAATGGCCAGTAAACCTAATGACCACGAATCATTGTTTGCCTCTGTGTGCTCGCATAGTGATTGTTCGGGGTGTACCTCGCTTGCGAGCACCTTGCAACCCTGAATTGTATAAGTGGAAGAAAACGTATGTATAGATAGATGTTGGGAAGTTAGTCAGATGGACATCATAAAAAATATCAAAACTTCTACAAAGCTGATTAACTTTTGATCAGAAACCACACACACACACACACACACACACACACACACACACACACACACACACACACACACACACACACACACACCTCAACAGTGCTGATTTGATTTGAAGAAAATAGTTTTACCATTGGCTCCAGAACTTGGTGAACCATAACATAATTAATTTCCTTGTTAAAGTAATGCAGTGCATTAGGGCTGCTTGATTATGGCAAAAATGATAATCACGATTATTTTCACTGAAATTGAGATCACGATTATTTGACGATATTTATTTAACCCTTTAAGACCTACCATAGAACCAAGTCCACCAGAGCTTATATTATTTTATTTTATTTTACATGTTGTAGTGCCATTTGTGGGAGCATTTCAAGTTGCTATACATCAATACAACTGTTATAGCCCATATTTTAATAATATGTATGCATTAAGTCCATAGTAATTACATAAATTGCAAAAAAGTGCAATAAACTACAAAAAAAATTGAAAATCGCTTTTGTTTTGTTTACATATATTTCTACTTGGAGAAATTTAAGAGGTTTATCCCTCAAAACTTTAAATACAATAAAGTTGCAAAAAAATAGTTTCCCACCACAGGAAATTTATTTTGAGTGTCTTCATAGTTTTATTTTGGAGATACAGCAATTTTTATATACTGCAGGAAAAACAAAAAACAATCCTATGATGCAAATTTGCAAAGAAAACAGCATGTGCATCATTTTACTGTGGGAAGTGTTACGAACAGCTGATAGGAACGGCAAAGCGTGTTTCTGGAATATTATGTTTTTGTTCCTGCAAGCGCTTTTTATGCAATTTTTGCAAAGCTATATGTGGAACGAAACCGTGACCTAGGACAAGCTGATGGCATCAGATGTAAGTACAACTCCTCCGGTTTCATATGCAAAACAAATTATTGCGCTAGCTTACACGGTTCAGATTCTACAGGGATTTAACAATAGTTACGCAAAACGGAGCGTGCTGCTCTGACCGGCTTTAAAGGGTTAACAATGACTTTTAAAAAATAATATAAAATGGTGTGAAGTTTTTTTTTTTTTTTAAACTCTCTTTTCAACCAACGGCAGTCACTCTCCAAATAACTTCTGCTTAGCTTTCCGAGCTTCCCTCGGGTCCTCTTAATCAGCGGTCTCCACCCTTTTTTGCGCCACGGACTGGTTTATGCCCGACAATATTTTCACAGACGGCCTTTAAGGTGTCGCGGATAAATGAGGGAGGGGCTAATAATCGGCTCAGTCATTTTTAATGATCGTTGAAAGCCCAGATCGTAATCGTGATTAAAATTCGATTAATTGAGCAGCCCTACAGTGCATGCAAATTTTCTCCATTAAAATATCTGTTTTATCATATTATTGTAATCAAAGCAAGTAATTCTAGTTTCCAGAACTGCATCATTGAACAACACAGTAGCCTACAAAGCAAGCCACAGTCAGCTATTGCCACTTTACACTTTGACAAGGTAGGTAGTACCAAGGTAGTACAAAATTAATGACTTAATTTAATTATTTGAAAAAATTATGTGAAAATGACGTTAGTTTCATTTAAAGCAGTTAGTGGCAGTGACCTGCTTTTTCTAATTAATGTGAAACCAGCTATACTGGGGAACATGACACTGGCAACGATTTTACTGTGGAGAGAAGGAGAAAGGCTGTTAGTCACAACAGCAGTTTTGGAGGTTAGCACAGACTCAAAAACAAGAAGTGGGGACCTCTTGCAATGTGCTCTCTGGGGAGGTAAGCAGTGAATGAGTCTCTGGGGCCTTGGGAAATGCTTTTGGAAGAACAGTAATCCAAGAGGTATTGTTGTCAGTCAACCCAGATGCAGGAATAGATGTGGGCCTTATGGAGGTTGCCCTCTGAGTTAGTTTGGGTGGAGGGCTAAAGGAATTGTAGTTCAGTGTGACCAGGATGTAGCTCCTCAGTTCATCAGGCAGTCAAAATTCACAAATGCCTTGGCCCCTCTTTGAAGTGGTCCCTATATATACAGTGGTCCCTACAGTGGTCCCTTGTTTATTGCGGGAGTTATCTATATAACTGTTTGTGACAAACACAGGAAACACTTTTCTTGCTGGGTTGCTGGGTGTGTTATTTAAAATATCTAACTTTTTATTGCAAAAACAGACATGGGTCATACACATCAAGGCAGGCAGCAAAGCATACAAACCAGGCAAGGTTAAGTAAAAGACAAAATCCCCAAACATGCCACAAGCTCATACAAATAGAAACTGACTATTACCTAATATTAGATATTATATTATATTATTTGCTAACAAAAATAAATTACCTTCTATTGCTTGGTAATTATTGTTATGGTTAGTAAAATACTGTCTGAACCCCTGTGAGTGCTAGTTGTGTTGCCCTTATCTAGAGTTTGTATTACAATCTGTGTTGTGCTGGAAACCAGTCATTTATTGACCTTGGCAATTAGTGGACTCCTACTTGATTAAAGAGACTACCCTCTTTAAGACCCCATTCAAGTCCCAGCCAAGTGTAAATATGTTAAGCTGCAGATGTGAGAACGCCCTTGGTAAAAAAAAAAATATTTCACACTTTGTTGTGTGGTTTCTGAAATGAGAATGTTGCTCTAAACCTGTATGACAGATCTGGCTGGCCACAGACTCTTACTGACCTGAATTCTATTTAGCATTGAACCAGCTTATTTCATCCCTGCTTGGGAATGAGGCAGCACTCAATTCAACCGTTGCCAACCTCCCATAAAGCCAAAGGAGACAGTCTCAGTAAACAGTTTATTTTCATAAAATATCCAAGCTCTTGCATTGATATTCATTGAAGGGCTTGAGCAATTCATAAGCCCAACCATGCAGGAAGAGAGGGATGGAGGAGCGTGACAGGACAGCAGGGCAGGTACAGGATGGACTCAGAAAGGGAGGAAAGGGGAAAGAAAAGAAGAGAACGTCAGAATGGAAGAGATGCAGAGGCTAAACTAGAAGTGCCAAAGTGCATCCATAAATTAAACTTGACCTTGCCAACAGCTGTGCTTACTGACTTATGAGACCGTTATCTCTCCCATTCTGTGTGTGTGTGTGTGTGTGTGTGTGTGTGTGTGTGTGTGTGTGTGTGTGTGTGTGTGTGTGTGTGTGTGTGTGTGTGTGTGTTGTCATTAACTGGCTCAAAGTAGGTAACAAAGAGGGAGTCCACACAAGAAATTCACTTGTGTGAATGGGAGGTTCGTGAAAAGCTAAGACAAAATAAAATCCATGCAGTAAAATATGTCAAATTAAGCAACATGTTAGCCGTTAGGGCTGCTGCTGCTACTCTGCTGTCAACAGTAGTATTGCAACAACTAGCAATAATCCCTAGCAGTCACAGGAGGGTGCCTTTGGTAGCACCAGCCATGGAGCAGTGCAGGTGGACTGAGGGAGGGACAGAAGAAGGTGAAATTAATGTGGTAAGAAAATAAATGGATGGAGATAATTAAGGTCAAATTAATGTCTTCTTTGACCATGAGCCACTCCTAATAGCTTTAAGTGTAACTTTTAATGACACAAGATGCAGTGCAATGCAACTAAGAACTAACGCAACAATAACTGTGGCAACCTGATTAAAAATCTGTTTCAATATCAATTATCAAACAAAATTAAATCTATGCTTTTATACATGTATCTCTCTCTCTCTCTATATATATATATATATATATATATATATATATATATACACATACACATACACACACACACACATACATATATATGGGCTAGGCACATTAACACATTATTTACTAGTCAACTAAAGAAAAAAAGGTGACTAACCAACTACTCTAAAACGTTAAATTAGGATGTGCAATTTAATTAAGACGTGCAATTTAACTGTGCAGCACCCCGCATTGCACATCATCAACATTTCACGCTATACTCCAAGAAAAACACTTAAAATAAACCAATGTTATATACGATATTAAAACATGTTACTACAGCTCACGTATTACTAAAATAATAAAACAACTAAAATATGACAAAATAGCAACATTTGAAAAATAAATAAACTGTGACTGAGAAGTGTGGCATATCGTGCCATGTGTTATGAAAAATGCACAATGTTAGAAAATTCATTACAACGACTTTAATAGCATTTAAAAATATCAAAACAATAAATCATCCAGCCATTTTCTCTCACTTATCTGAAGACTTCCCCCTCGCCACATCCTCCTTTCCCAGGCCCAGCCGATAAATGTAATCTCTCCAGCGTGTCCAGGAATGACAGCCATCTCCTTTTGAGGAGAAGTAGCACTTTACCTGAGACCTTCCGGAATGAGGGAACTCCTCACTCAACTGCTAAGGGAGAGCCCATTCACTTCCACTTGTATCTGCAATCTCATTCTAATAGTGTTAACAAGGTTAACACTACAAAGATAAGGCCTAGATTTGGTTTCTCAACAACCATGTGCCATATGGTGGCAGAGGGCTGCATAACATTTAGGACATAATAATTTACCGGTTTTAGGCATCAATTAAAATTTTAACAGTTAGATTAAATCACTAGTAAGTAATTAGTTGGCTAGTCAACTAATTGCACATCCCAATTAATTGACAATTATTTTACCGCACATTAAAGCAGTTTTTCAAAATCATTATTATTTTGAAAGTCTGTGACATTTTCATTTTAAAACTGTTCCTGACTGCAGCGTTGATAGCACTAAAGTTATTTGCAAACACTGCAAGGTTGAGTTTTCTTGTCACCAGAGTACTTCAAGTCTAAAGGATCACTCAATGCACTACACAGTATTGATATTAGCAAATCACACACCCAAACATACTGTGGCAGGAGGCTTCAGCAGACTACATTGGATGCAGTATGTAAGGACATCTAAGCATGTAAGTATAGATAAACAAAAGTAAGACAAGCTAACAAACGCCATACCAAAGTGGATAGCTAAAAAAATGTAGGCCAATTAGTGTTGTCGAAGATATTGGTCTAAAGGAATGTTCTTAGGATCCCAACAAATGTAGAGATGTATGAGCCTCCTTCAAGACACATCATCACAAGAAGAATATACGAGTTGTAATTACCTAAGGTTTAAAGTGGAGTACTGATGAACAACGGAAGCCGTGTTCACAAAATGTCTCTTTTCTGTATTGAAAACAGAAGAACAGAAGAAGACAGACATTTTGCTGAAACATGTGCAGAACATTTTATTCACGTTGCAAAGCAACTAAACAACTTTAAACACAGCCCAGCAAGAGTTACAGAATTTGAACAGCAACAAACTTACACAAACAAAAGAAAGAGTCACTTATACAAAACATTTCCACCAGATGGAATTAAATTCTGGACATGATGAAAACTATCTGCAGACACCAGCAGACACTCAAGGATGTCCACACAGAACACCAAGATTGCAAGATTGCCAACTACAGCTGAAATGGACAAAGTGCAGATGTTAGAAACACTACTGAAACCCTGCAGGAAGGTTTTACATCATTTATTTCTTACTGTGTGTGTGAGAGAGAAATAGCGTCTGTCATGGTCCTGGGTCATGTGACCCAGTATTCTGTGTTTGTTGGTGTTTTTGTTATTCTTTTTAGTCTAGTTTCATTTCAGTTTATCTAGTTACATTCTGCCATGTTTCATGTCCAAGTTTTCTTTGTTTGTCAAGTTCAAGTCATGTCTGTCTCCTTAGGTTTCCCGTTTTATTTTGAAAGAGCTTTGTGTTTTGTGTTTATTGTATTTAGTTTCACGTGTCCTGTCATTATGTTAATTGTTGTCAGCTGTTTTCCCCATGTGATTCTACTTCCCTTGATCATTCCTTATGTGTATACACATAAGGAATGATCAAGGGAAGTAGAATCACATGGTGTGTTTCCGCTCAGTCAGTGTCAGATCGTCTGTTAACCTCACCACAGTTTTCATAGGTTTACCTCATTGTGTCACTGTGTTTCCTAGTTTACTCAGTGTTCATAGTTTTGACATAGTTCGTTCACTGAGTGTCACGGCCTTCTGTTAACACAGTGTTCATAGTCTCCTTAGTTTCCCTAGTTTCATGTTTTTCTTCTGCAATCAGCCACAATAAAGGCTCGCTTTATTTTTGAAACTACGTCTTGTCTCCACCGTGTCTGTATCTGGGTCTACCTCATTCTTCACACCGGCGCACCCCGCCGTGACAGCGTCTGTATGTGTGTGTAAATATAGCATGAATATTTAGAGGACATTTTTGTGCGTATAGAAGTAAATGAATGCACTACATTTTCATTTTAAATGTTTTTCTTTTGTATTTTTTCTTTTGCAGGTATGAGACTGAACTTCTGGGAGGAAAAAAGTATGTTTCATGCTCTGTGGTTCTGCCTGCTTTTTGTGAACTCTCTTGGGTCATGGAGAGCTCAAATGATGACCCTGCCTACATGATCTTCAGTCAGAACAGACCTGGAGACACACAAAGAAAATATCAACATTGCATAACTGAAAATTGCTACTGCACTGGACCCCGATTCAAGGACTTCAAGTATATGCACAGAGCTGACAGAGGTGCAGTTTTGGTCTCAGTCGCCAACATGCTCAAGGAACAGAGGGTTGCTGGAGAGAAACTTGTGGAAGCAACAACATGTCACCACCAAAGAAAAGGTTAGCTGTATTGGCTCCTATGTCAGTTTGATTCAGAACAGGAGGAATACTCAGCTTCGAGTGTGCTTTGATACATCGATACAGGAGAGCCCACCATCAGTACAGAGGCCTGTCCATTAGAGTGGTGGTCCAAGCATACAGCAGCAGGCTGTAGTGATGGGTCGGTCGCGAACGATATGGCTCTTAGAGCCGGATCTTTGAAGCGAACGATGCGAGCCGGCTCGTGGGTTTTTTTTCCCCCCTTTCTCCTGCCCTCTCTTTCACTTTTTTTCGCTTTACACTGCAAGTCCCTTGTGTTTGCGCTGAGCAGAGACGCCAAACAGAGCCTTGCGTTTGCGCCCCTTCCCCCCTCTGCTCAGCGCTGAGCTAAGGGGGCGGGTACGGTAGTTGCAACAGCAGTAGCACACAACAAGAGCAGGAGGGAGAGGGAAAGAAAGAGAGCCGGAAGCAACAACAAGAGACAACACCGTCACATTGGAAAGGTACAGTAAAGAAAATGAGTGACACGAAGAAAAGAAGCAAAGTCTGGAGCCATTTCAATCTTATTGACAAAACAAAGGCAGAGTGTAGAGTCTACAAGAAAAGGATATAATATAGAGCCGGCTCCACAAACAACATGCACAGGCACCTAAGTTGTCAGTTCTCCACCCATCAGTGCAATGGGAAGATAAAACACAGTCAGTTGAGTGTGATATTAATATTTCTAAATGCCAACCTTTCCCTTAATTAAAGATCTGGGCGTTCTTTTTTTCCCCCCTTTTTCTCCATGTTTTAGTTTATATTTAATTGTGTTGTGGTTTGCAGTGTTTTGTGTTGTTTCACTTTAAATTTCTTTAAAAGGAAAAAGCTTAAAATTTAAGTAGTTAAAAGTTGAAATGTATGAAATGTAAATAGTTGGTTTTTGTATTTTATAATTGATTTATTACTCCAAAACGTACAAACTGGAGCATGTACAAACTCCAAAACACAACGGAAGTGCTCTAGGATGCTAGGGGGTGTGTTGAGCTTTTGTTACCTAGTGGCTACACAAGCCAGAAGTACCAACAATCGGATTGGGTGTGTGGTAGTAATAGGTAAATGAAGTTGTTTTTTTTATTTAAATTATTTGAATATATATATATATATATATATATATATATATATATATATATATATATATATATATATATTAGGGGTGCAACGATATTCGTATCGATATTGAACCGTTCGATACAGTGCTTTCGGTTCGGTACGCATATGTATCGAACAATACAATTTTTAAAAAAAATTTAAATTTTTTTTTTTTTTTTTTTTTTGTCCCGTTTGGATCTATAGCCATCAGAATTGTTGTCTTGAGGCCAAGAAAGATGCCAAGCGGATTTATTTTACCAAGTGGATCATCATATTGGTCCATTTGATTGACCTTTATTATAATTATGAATTTATTTTATTTTCAGTTGCAAACGGGACAGACATGACTGTGGGATAGGACAGGGGGAAAGAATGAAAGAAAGAGGGGAGAGAAAGAAAGAAAACCAAAGGGGAGGAAAAAAAAAGAACAATACAAAATTTGTAATTTTTTTTATCAACTTTCCTTCTGACGATGCTGTCTGTGTTGAGCGCTCAGTGAATCTGCGTTCAACTACTCCGCCTAGGCTGCACTGTCCAGCGCAGATCCACTGAGCGCTCAACACAGACAGCATCATCAGAAGGAAGAGCGCAGGGCAAGCTAGCGAGACAGAAAGTTAAGCTGTGCTAAATAACCAGGGGTGCACATAAGTGGTGCACATTCGCTGTCAAAATAAAAAACACGTACAAGGGTTAGGGTTAAATTTAAAAACTGTACTTTTGAGTTAAAATATATATTTATAATTTTAATAAATGACAAATTAAAAAGGCATGAACATTTTTTTTGTATCGAAAAAATATCGAACCGTGACACCAAAGTATCGAACCGAACCGTGAATTTTGTGTATCGTTGCACCCCTAATTATATATATATATATATATATATATATATATATATATATATATATAAAAACACCCAGCACGCCCCTGCGGGCGGTTTATCCTTCAAGCTCGGGTCCTCTACCAGAGGCCTGGGAGCTTGAGGGTCCTGCGCAGTATCTTAGCTGTTCCCAGGACTGCGCTCTTCTGGACAGAGATCTCCGATGTTATTCCCGGGATCTGCTGGAGCCACTCGCCTAGCTTGGGAGTCACCGCACCTAGTGCTCCGATTACCACGGGGACCACCGTTACCTTCACCCTCCACATCCTCTCGAGCTCTTCTCTGAGCCCTTGGTATTTCTCCAGCTTCTCATGTTCCTTCTTCCTGATATTGCTGTCATTCGGAACCGCTACATCGATCACTACGGCCGTCTTCTTCTGTTTGTCTACCACCACTATGTCCGGTTGGTTAGCCACCACCATTTTGTCCGTCTGTATCTGGAAGTCCCACAGGATCTTAGCTCGGTCATTCTCCACCACCCTTGGGGGCATCTCCCATTTTGACCTCGGGACTTCTAGGTTATACTCGGCACAGATGTTCCTGTACACTATGCCGGCCACTTGGTTATGGCGTTCCATGTATGCCTTGCCTGCTAGCATCTTGCACCCTGCTGTTATGTGCTGGATTGTCTCTGGGGCATCTTTACACAGCCTGCACCTGGGGTCTTGCCTGGTGTGATAGACCCCAGCCTCTATGGATCTTGTACTCAGAGCTTGTTCTTGTGCTGCCATGATTAGTGCCTCTGTGCTGTCTTTCAGTCCAGCTTTGTCCAGCCACTGGTAGGATTTCTGGATATCAGCCACCTCCTCTATCTGCCGGTGGTACATACCGTGCAGGGGCCTGTCCTTCCATGATGGTTCCTCGTCTCCCTCCTCTTTCTTGGGTTTCTGCTGCCTGAGGTATTCACTGAGCACTCGGTCAGTTGGGGCCATCTTCCCAATGTATTCTTGGATGTTCCTTGTCTCATCCTGGACTGTGGTGCTGACACTCACCAGTCCCCGGCCCCCTTCCTTCCGCTTAGCGTACAGCCTCAGGGTGCTGGACTTGGGGTGAAACCCTCCATGCATGGTCAGGAGCTTTCTTGTCTTTATGTCAGTGGCTTCTATCTCCTCCTTTGGCCAGCCTATTACCCCAGCAGGGTACCTGATCACGGGCAGGGCGTATGTGTTGATGGCCCGGATCTTGTTCTTACCATTCAGCTGACTCCTCAGGACTTGCCTGACCCTCTGCAGGTACTTGGCGGTTGCAGCCTTTCTAGCGGCCTCTTCATGGTTCCCATTTGCCTGCGGGATCCCCAGGTACTTGTAACTGTCCTCTATGTCTGCAATGTTGCCTTCTGGTAGTTCAATCCCCTCAGTTCTGACTACCTTCCCTCTCTTTGTTACCATCCGACTACACTTCTCCAGTCCGAACGACATTCCAATGTCATTGCTGTATAGCCTGGTAGTGTGGATCAGTGAATCGATGTCTCGTTCACTCTTGGCATACAGCTTGATGTCATCCATGTACAGGAGGTGGCTGACAACTGCTCCGTTCCATAGTCGGTATCCGTAGCCAGTCTTGTTAATGATCTCACTGAGGGGGTTCAGGCCTATGCAGAACAGCAGTGGGGACAGAGCATCTCCTTGGTAGATCCCGCACTTGATGGTAACTTGTGCTATGGGCTTGGAGTTGGCCTCTAGTGTTGTACGCCACATCCCCATTGAGTTCCTGATGAAGGCTCTTAGGGTCCCATTGATCTTGTACAATTCTAGGCATTCCAGTATCCAGCTGTGGGGCATTGAGTCATAGGCCTTCTTGTAATCAATCCAGGCAGTGCACAGGTTGGTCAGTCTGGTCTTGCAGTCTCGGCTGATTGTTCTGTCTACCAGTAGCTGGTGTTTTGCACCTCTGGTATTCTTGCCAATTCCTTTCTGTGTCCCGCTCATGTATTGACCCATGTGCCTGTTCATCTTAGCCGATATGATGCCTGACAGGAGCTTCCATGTAGTACTGAGGCAGGTTATTGGTCGGTAGTTGGAGGGGACCGGTCCCTTCTTGGGGTCCTTGGGGATCAGGACCGTCCGGCCTTCAGTTAGCCATTCCGGGTGTCTCTCGTTAACTAGCAGCTGGTTCATTTGTGCTGCCAGACGCTCGTGGAGTGCAGTCAGCTTCTTCAGCCAGTAGGCGTGAACCATGTCGGGCCCTGGTGCTGTCCAACTCTTCATACTGGAGACCCTTTCTTGGATATCTGCCACTGTGATGGTTACTGGACCCTGTTCAGGGAGGTCGCTGTGGTCTGCCCTCAGATCCACTAGCCACTGAGCATTGCCGTTATGGGTTGCATCCTTCTCCCATATGCTCTTCCAGTATTGCGCCGTCTCCAGCCTTGGTGGTGCTGTTCTCTTATTGTTCCCTTGCCACTGAGAGTACACCTTTGCTGGTTCTGTGGAGAACAGCTGGTTTATTCTCCTGCCTTCTATCTCTCTGGTGTACCTCCTCAAGCGGCTGGCCAAGGCTGTGAGTCTTTGCTTGGCAGTTTCCAAGGCCTCAGGTATGGACAGCTTGCTGTATTTCTTAGGCACCTTATTTGTCGCACCTTTCTGCAACTCTGTTAGTTGGCTAACCTCCCTCCGTGCTACTTTGATCTTGCCCTCTAGCCTCCTTCTCCATGGAGGGTACTGCCCCTTGTGGCTGTTCAACTTGTAGCCAAGCATCTCACTGATCACTGCTGCCGTATTGTAGATCAGCTTGTTAGTGTCGGTAATCGTGGTTGTAGGTATTGCCCGTAGTGCTGCATTAACATCATCTAGCAGACCTTCTGAGGGTACTTCACGTAATCTTGGTAACCGGCTACGGGGGATCCAGGTTTCAAGCTTGGCCATGATCCTATTTTTCAGGTCAGTTCCTCTCGCACTCAACGATCCTTCTCCTATCGCACTTGGGGCTATGTACCCAATCTCGGGTGGGGGTGATGATATCTCCCCCCTGACCTGGCGTCCTGACTCCTCCTTGCCGTAGCATTTGTGTTGTACCTCGTCAATCTCTAGCTGTGAGAGCAGTCCCTTCTTTCGAATGTTGGAACACTGAGCTACTAGTTGTTTCGCCGTCATTGTGGATGTTGGGTATCGAAGAATCCATAGGTCCCTCATCCTATTCATGTAGCCCCTTCCGCCGGGGTTACTTGCGTAGTAGCATTCCAACAACGCCCTGTTTTCGTCCCTTGCCCACCGATGCCTTCTTGTTCCAGTAGCCCACTTTTCGTCAGGGTGCCCTGGTTCCTCAACACCTGACGCGGACCTTGTTGATCCGGGCGACGTCCGAGCCGGCATGCCTTCATATTTATCTGTCTCGCTCATGTCTGCGGTAGGCTTGCTTAGCATAGGGGGTCTAGCCTTAGGACCCTTACGCACGGTGGTTAGTACTGTTGCCGCACAGCAAGAAGGTCCTGAGTTCAATTCCAACATCAGGCCGGGGTCTTTCTGTGTGGAGTTTGCATGTTCTCCCCGTGTTTGCGTGGGTTCCCTCCGGGTACTCCGGCTTCCTCCCACCGTCCAAAGACATGCACATAGTGGGGATAGGTTAATTGGATAACCTAAATTGTCACTAGGTGTGAATGTGCGAATGAAAGTGAGTGCGAATGGTTGTCTGTCCCTGTGTGTTAGCCCTGCGACAGACTGGCGACCTGTCCAGGGTGTACCCTGCCTTTCGCCCTATGACAGCTGGGATAGGCTCCAGCGCCCCCCGCGACCCTGAAAAAGGATAAGCGGAAGCGAATGGATGGATGGATGGATATATATATGTGTGTGTGTGTGTGTGTGTGTGTGTGTGTGTGTGTGTGTGTGTGTGTGTGTGTGTGTGTGTGTATTAATACAAAAACAATAGACATATGCATTCGATTGTGTAATTTAAGTGATCTAGGTAGCTCTGTTTTGGAAGTTCAGTTAACGCTAGAAATGTGTTTTGGAGTTTTTACGTGCTTTGTCTCTAGGGGCCCCCATAACTATTTATATACAAACATACATAAAGAAAACCACGTTTTTATACATTACTAATTCCTTTTGTGCATAATTTTATATTGTTGTTGATAATTAATTAATTAAAGCAACAAAACAACCTAAAGAGCCGGTTGGGAGCCGAAAGAGCCGGCTCTTTTTAGTGAGCCGAGCCGAAAGAGCCGGTTCTCTAAAAAGAGCCAGAAATCCCATCACTAGCAGGCTGGCCTCCATTGCATTTAAGTACTTGGCAATGCCTGCAACATCCATACCTTGTGAAATGGTTTTCTCTGTTGCCTGTTGCCATCATATTTTACAGATAAAGAGTTTCTTTATCATCAGAAAATTTAAATGAGCTTGTGTGTCTTAGCAACTGTTTTGGTGCAGAGGAGTAAGAAAATGTCAAGTCAGAGAAACAGATAAATGCAGTTAATTTTGTCAACTCAACCTGGATTACTGAAAGTGGGGTTTTTTTCTCTTGTTTTTGACTGAGATTCTAAAAGGAAATCCAATACAACCATTGAGTTCACAGACAAAAAAGTCCCTTGCACAGTAAATTAACTTGAACATAGACTGTTTATACTAGGTTTGTATCTGCCCCAAGGAGTGGCATGCAGACTGGAACAGACAGGGATCGAACCACCAACCTTTCAATTAGCAGGTGACCTGTTCAACAACAACTACACCATTCCAAACCTCACTAGACGGAGTTGTAAAGGAAAAATTCTTTCAATTTTAGTGCACTGATTAGCCAAACAGTCTTACCGTGTACTTGAAGCTCTCTTACCCCAACAGGCAAAGTTGGGTCAACAGAGTGGTATTCTTTTACACATCCTAACTGTGACATTATCAGACATGCACTGAGAGGAGCCACAGAGAAGTGGCTGCGTGTTTACGGCTCACTGACCACATAAATGTGCACCTAACAAGAACACACTCTTCATTTGCTCACTTTTACTGTACTGTGCAGTGTCTCATCTCCAGAGATGGGCAGTAACCCGTTACTTGTAACGCGTTACTGTAATCAGATTACTTTTTTCAAGTAACAAGTAAAGTAAGGGATTACTATCGCAAAAACGGTAATTAGATTACCGTTACTTTCCTGTAGGAACGCTGCGTTACTAAAACCGTGATTTTTTTTGCGAGAATGTCTCATGACAATGACATAAGCGAGTGCGACGTTCATGACAACAGCTGTGTGCAGATCAACAATGGATAATATATCGAGTGCGGGAGAGAGTAAGAGCGTGCAGCGTTAAAGCGTGGAAGTACTGACCTTACTTTGAGTTTGATTCCATAAAAAGTGACAAAAACATTAGTGTCCGTTGTGCGTGGGAAGAAAACTTCTTTTTACAGCGAAAAAAGAAACCCTAAACAAGCACCGAGTGCGCAACGACGTAATGGGAAATTCACAGAGAAACTCGCAGATTCTTCAACTGACCGCTGCGGCACACCTGCACCAGGGTAAACCTCCGCCTACCCCACTCCTGCTTTACAGGTGAAAATAGAGCAAAAGGACCGCTGAGTCTTTGACTTTATTTATTTTCTGCTGTGTTTTACTTGCATCTATTTGAAAGACTGAGTGTAAACACAAAAAATATTTTATTTTATGTGCTGGAATGTGCAGAAAATGGGTTTAAATATTAAACAAATTTCTTCCAGAATGTTACATATAATTAAATTTTTACTTGATGCATAAAGTTAAAAGATTAAAACTGATAAAACAAGTTTAAAAAAAGAGACTTTTCCATTTGATTATATTTTGTATGATGGATTATGCAGAAAAAGTAGAATTGGGCTGAAAGATCTATCGCTTTATCACCTATTCAGGTTGTAAATAGTGTTTTTAAAAAGTAACTATGTAATTAATTACTTTTGAAAATAAGTAATCAGTAAAGTAATGGGATTACTTTTTTGGGGAAGTAATCAGTAATTAGTAACTTGACCAACACTGCTCATCTCTATGTCACACTATTTCTCCTCTACCAAATACCACAAAACAAGAAAAAAAAATCTTTTTTTGTGTACTTGAAGAAAGCAGAAAACTAGAGTTTAAAGAAGGTGAGTACATCTGTCATCTGTGGCCTCTGATCCTATTGAACTAAATATAGTCTTAGCTTTCTAATCAGTGGCCTTTTCTGCTTTGTGACTCACAGAAATGAATATTATGTTAAATAAAATATTATAAGTTGTTTTTGTGATAACGTAGCAAATTGTCCTACATCTTGTGCTGCTTTGCAAGTTTTTTTATATTTTTACTAAGCCTAATTAAATTTCTGTCCCCTGAAAAATACATTGAGGGATGAGTTTTCTAGACATCTGAAAAATGGTGAAGAGTAAAAGAATACAATTCCTCCACACGCCAAGAAACACGTCTGACAACCAGCAGATTCAAATGCAAAAAAAAGTCACCACAGAAAGCATGACACACAACCCTATCAAAAATAATACAAACTGAAATCAAAGGAGCACTTGATCTTCACAGTACAACACAAAGTACAGTAGTATTTATTATTGATGTTTTCTTGTTCATTGTTTTGAGATGAGTTGAAAACGAAATGTATTTGTTCCTGAATAGGAACAAATACTTATTTTTTCCCGTTCCTTTGTCTGAAATTTTGAAGGGAGCATCTGGTTGTGGCCGGTTTATGTTCTTTCCACTTTCAGATTATGGACTGAAGAGCGCTTACTTTTGGATTCCGTTCTAGTTTTGTAGCCCATTCCAGCCTTGTGCAGGTCTGCAGTCTTGTCCCTGACAACCTTTCACGGCTCTTTGGTCTTGCCCATGGTAGTGGACGATTTGTAATGGAAGAAACTCAGTGTGTGAACAGGTATGCTTATGCTTGATAGTTAGTGGATGGTTAAAATGAGTTAAAATTGTAGTCGTTATAACACCTACGTAAAAGCACCTAAGTAAAAGACATCACTTACTTTTCAATTGAAATGAGATGCAATAGTGTTGTCTTTTGAAAGGGCATGACTGGCCAGCCAAATTAAGTCCAGAAAACAATGACCAATAAAGCATCGCCTTTAAATACTACTGACTCAGTACTATTGGCTGTCATAAAAACCGAAGGCATCACCCTGCCTTCACTTTGTGTTTTGCAGATGCTTTTAATCATGAATTTCCTCAATTTCCTTCCCCAAGCTTGTCTCTTAAAATTATTCTGGTACATGTTGGTTTCATCTCTTCAAAAATTATTTCTAGGACAACCTTTAAGTGTTCTTGCCATAGATGTTTTGAACGGATATTTCCTCACAAAGTAACTCTAATTGTTATGCATAAGGTTCACGTTATTATTCAGCCCTGTTTTAAGAATTCTGGACTATTTAAAATGTTATGATTAAAATGTTAAAACTTTAATTTAAGCAAGTACGCTGACAGGTTGCAACTTCCTCCAACGAGTTGTAAAGGAAAAACCTTAACCCTAACCCTAACTTCAATATTTTATGGTGTTTTTATTACAACATGATGTCAGACTGGTGACATCAGCAGTTTTTGTAATCTGTGTTATTGTGAAGACATCCAGTACTGTATTTTATAAATAATATACATAGTATATATATATAACATACTAAAGTGATTGGAGCAGAACTGGCTGAAATCTTTGGCTTCTATAAGTTGTATAAATGTTTAGATTTTGAGATATATTCATGCAGTTTGTGATTTGCTAAACTTGGTGTCATTGTGGTGGACAGACTGCTAACAAAACAGACAGCCAGACAAACAAGACAAACAATCTGAACTGATTACATTCTCGCTCCTTTTGGGGGAGAAAAATATAATGCCAGAATGAATGTTTGAGAATTTATTTGTAAGTTAACATCTGAAAATTTGCCTATTTAGTGTATAGTTAAAATGAAACCCAATCCTAGTCCTATCCTCTACCCATGGATTCATTACCTGTCAGAGCATTATCATTCCCAACGTGTAAAATACAGACAATTTGTCATAGCCCTAGGTGTCTCATAGTAACGTGAAAGGTACTGTTCTGCATCCTTATGAAATGCTCTGGGTTCTCAATTGAATCCAACAGAATGCCAATCGCAGAGGTAAAACACGCTTCAAGCAGAGGCTCCAGCTGTTCATTCCAGCTCTAACCCTAACCTTAACCCTAACCTTAACCATAATCTTAACCCTATCACATAGTGTTTTCCAAAGAGATTCAGCATCAGAACGTAAAACACATTTACACATATAGATTAATTCCAACCGGCTCCCATGCCTCTGATCGCGTAATATACCGATGATTTGTCACATTTGTCAGTATGTTACGCGTTGGGATGAGAACATGTTGTACCTGTAGCCTAGTAAATGTTAGTTAAGGAAGTTTCTCCTAACAGCTACCAACCACAGACATTTTATATAATGCATTATCATCTTAGTCAATTAGTTATGTTACTATGAATTCGTAACAATAAGTTTTTATCTTGTTTCTTCGTTCTTTGGCTGTGTGGACAAAGGTTCATCCAGTTGGTTTCAAACTTGGTGGGTGTGTTGTCACTAGGGATGGGTATTGATAAGATTTTCACGATTCCGATTCCATTTTCAATTCTGTTTAACGATTCGATTCTTTATCGATTCTCTTATCGATTCTTTTTAAAAAAGGAGAACACTAAGGTCGATTAGCTTAGAACTTTGTTTTATATCTTCTCTTTGAACAAGATAGAAATTTAGGAGTAACATGGCCTTACAAACCCAACAGTGAGATCTTAAGAGATCCAGCCTATGGCCCTTCAATGGGGTGTCACAGGGTCCCCAGGAAAAAAAATTGTAAATGTAAAATAATAACATAAATTATTCTGTAGCAACTACACAAGAATATCCAGTAATGTCCCTGCCTACAATTAAACACATTCACTTACCGAAAATTGGGGCCATCTGCTGTGGCAAATGGCTTCAAGCCTTTTACCACTTTTAGTCACTGCTGGGTGACATTCGTCTATCCCGGCCTGAAAGGAGACGCTAACGGTAGACTGCAGCGAGAACTGCCAGCATCTGAGCCAACCAGACTGTCTGTCTCTGTCATCATGGTCACCTAAATGCAGCGCACAGTAATGGCAGGTTTTGTAAGTGCAGATCGCGCTAACATAATATGCACTGTTAGTTGATTATTTACCTCCCGCATTAACGGGAGAGGACGTGCAAACGTTACCACTGCTGCTGGGTTGAAATTCACGAGTCCGGAGCGGAATTAAAAACATGACATTAATTTAAGGTCATCGCGTGTTTTGTGAGCAAATGCTTCTGCATATTCGTAGTGTTTCCTCCCTTAAATGAAATATCTACTTTGCAAGTATTGCAAGTTGCCCTGTTGTCATCCGTTCTCGTAAAGTATAATCAAATTCTTGAGCGTTTGAGCCACCATGTTTCCTGCCAGGTAAATGACGCTCCGCAACGTGGTGACGTCATTCGGGGCGACTGGTATCGATAAGGGAATCGTTTGCAAAAATGGCAAACAATTCCAAAGAATTGAAACAGTGGGAACCGGTTCTCAGCAAGAACCGGTTTTCGATACCCATCCCTAGGTGTCACAGACTCAAGAAAGGGAAGTGTCAAATTAGAGATCATGTGGATGAGATTTCAAATATTTTGGATTGGGGTGGGTGGAGTATTGGAATTGAATCAATTATCAGATCCATACATTAGCTTTTTCCTCTTCTTTAAGTTCAGTAAATTGCTCCTGTTCATCAGAAAGGAGACATGTCTGTGAAAACTCCTCTCTCATGCTGGTACACTTTGATCCATCCCCCGCCTTCCTGCTCTGCTGTGTTTAGTTGTCATGGTCATATAACTCAGCGGCACTGAGCACAGGCATGCAGGCAGCAGTACTCTACAGCTGTAAATGAAAACACTGCAAACAATGATGCGTGCTGGGAAGTAATTCTCTACTGTGGCAAAACCACCAACTTGTTGTTACAGGCTAATAGAAACAAAGTTGATAAAGATACAGTTTGATGGATTCTTTGCTGCTGGTTTTCTGTTATATGTCTGTTTTAGTTTCATTAAAAAGGAAAAGAGAAAAAACATTCCTCTTGCACCTGGTCAGGTTCAAAGACTGGACAGAAAGTAAGTGAAAAAGTGCCCCAAGAAATTGCAAAACTCCATTCTTGTCCATATACTGTGCATCTAATTGTTTACTGAAATGTGACTTTTCTCGATTTTTAGATTGACCAAATAGCATCTCTGTTGCATTTAAACCTTGACAGAGCAAACACCAGAGTAGATTATTCCAGAAGTAGTGACACAGCAAAGCAAACAGCAACCGTCACAGAAAAAGAAGAGAGTCTGGCTGCCTGGTTAAACACCAGCTTTCTGTGTCTCTGTATCACTCTCCCACTTATTGTAGAACACACTCACTTACTCTCTATCAAACACAGTTTTCCTACTCCTGCTGCAGACACACATCTGCGCAGGATTATCAGATTAGCAGCTGGAGATTTGGCTTCCCTGATAAGGCCTGTGTGTGGGATCGAGAGTAAATTGAGGCTGCTTGGCTGGTGCCACTGTACAGACCAGACAGTACTGCTTTCTGTGCTTGTAAAAAATTCCCTCCCTACCTGCAGTGTAGTGCTGCCACATCATTGCCACCACAGTCACTTTCTTTCATCCAGGCTTCTTTCCAGACCCCTTTCTTCACCAGTCCCTGCTAGCTTCCTCATTGCACTCTCTCTGGCTGCAGCATTCCCACACAGATACACATGTACATACACAGTCCACAATCCCATCTCACAGTGGTAAATTACAACTGGCATGTAGGTCTTCTCACTCTAGCTGGTTGATAGAATTCAGATTCCAGAGCAGCAGATGTGATAAGCTGTGGCTGCATAGGGAAAGGATTGGTAGCCACTCTGACATGTTATTGTTACTCTCACATATACACAGATGTGTGTTATTTGTCAATTGTGAGGACTTCTTTTTCTAACAGCATTTAAAACATTTTTTAAAAATATAAAACTACTTACATAGATTGAATGGAAAGGCCTCCCTTTCAGAATCAGAATCAGAATCAGAAACTTTGTCATTGTCATGAGAACAACGAAATTAAGAATGGTCCCCGATCATTGCATCATCCCTAGCAATATCAAAATATAAATAAAACAATAAAATTCAATAAATAAAATAGAATACTTAAAATACTAATAAGATATAACAGTAAAACATTCACATACATTCCCACACACATGCTTCAGACCGTGCATAGATTAACACAAGAGTGGTGTGATGGACATTTTTTTGTAGTATTCAGATGTGTTATTGCAGTTGGATAACAGCTGTGTTTGAGTCTATTAGTCCTTGCTCTGATTGCCCTGTACCGTCTGCCTGAGGGCAACAGTTCGAACAGGGAGTGGCCAGGATGTGAGGTGTCTTTTATGATGTTTTGGGCCTTTTTAAAACAGTGGGCGTTGTGTAGAACTTCCAGTGTGGGGAGAGGGCAGCCAGTGATCTTTTGGGCGGTGTTAATGATCCCTTGGAGTGCTTTCCTCTGAGCCCCTGTGCAGCTAGTGTACCAGATGCATATGCAGTAAGTTAGAACACTCTCAATGGTGGCTCTGTAGAAGGACACCAGCAGTCTCTGTGTGATGTTATTCCTCCTGAGAATTCTCAGGAAGTACAGTCTCTGTTGGGCCTTTTTCAGCAGCTCGGAGGTGTTCACACTCCAGGAAAGGTTCTCCTCTATATTGACTCCCAGGAAGCGGAAGCTTGCCACCCTTTCTACACAGTCCCCATTTATGAATAGTGGTTGGATCTCTGCCTTTTTCCTTCTGAAGTCTATTATGAGTTCTTTGGTTTTTGAAGTGTTGAGGAGGAGGTTATTGGCCTTACACCATGACGTCAGCTGCTCCACCTCGTCTCTGTACGTAGACTCGTCTCCCTTGGAAATGAGCCCCACCACTGTGGTGTCATCTGCAAATTTCACAAAGATGTTGCTGTGGTGGCGAGGAGTGCAGTCGTGTGTGTAGAGAGAGTAGAGCAGTGGACTGAGCACACAGCCCTGGGGTGAGCCAGTGCTGAGACTCAGGGCTGTGGATGTGTGATGGCCAACTCTGACTCTCTGTCTACGGCCCGAGAGGAAGCTATTGATCCACATGCAGGTGCTGTCTGGAAGCCCCAGGTCTTGTAGCTTGGCCACCAGTTTGTGTGGAAGGATGGTGTTAAAAGCTGAGCAGTAATCCACGAAGAGCATCCGCACATAGCTACCATGCTCTTCCAGGTGAGTTAATGCAGCATGGAGTGCTGTGGCTACAGCGTCTTCCGTGGATCGGTTTGCTCTGTAGGCAAACTGGTGTGGATCCAGGCTGCGGGGCAGGGCTGCTGTGATGTGTCTGCGGACCAGCTTCTCAAAGCATTTCATTACCACTGGGGTGAGTGCCACCGGTCTGTAGTCATTCAGGCCGGTGATGTGGGGCTTCTTAGGCAAGGGGACTATGGTGGAGGACTTCAGGCAGAGTGGGACAGTCGCCTGTGCGAGGGATTTGTTGTTCCTCCTCCTTTTTCCTCCTTCTTCCCCTTCCCTTACTTCTTTCCGATTTTTCTCGCTATTTGCATGTAACTAAATAAAGAAGTATCAGAAACATTTCCACTTTTGTAAGGTTAATACATTTTCAGGTGGAACTGGGGCAAGGTCTAATGAAATCTAAGATTAGCTGCAGACTGTAAGTGACTTTGTAACTGCAGTAGAGCTGGGCGATAGAACGATAACGATATGTATCGCGATATAACTTTTACTCGATAGAGAAATTCAACAATCGCGATAGACCTCGCCGCTCTGGTCCTCTTAAAAAAAAAAAAAAAAAAAAGGTCAGCCAATCCAAATTAAGTAGCGCAGAGCCGAACCAATCACAGCCGCAGCGTCACGTCGCGTGACTTGTTACGTACAGCACAAGTGCCAAGCCGCACATGTGTATTTGTTTGGGAAGCAGCCAGCCACCGTACCGCCTGGGTAATGGAGGAAATGAGTGTGCCGACTAGAAAAATCAACCTAGCGTGACCGAAGAGAAAACAGATGATGGTTCCAACGCCGGAGAGATTGTCGAACGGAAGAGCCAAAGAAGTTCCGTAGTGTGAAGGTATTTCGGCTATTTCAAGTCTGACAAAAAACAGAGTAGTGTGCACTGTAAATTGTGCCGAAAGCAAGTCTGGAAATACAATAAACTGGTGCATGCGCTACGTCCACACGTACCCGGGTATTTTTGAAAACGCAGATTTTTCTATGCGTTTGCACAAGAATAAAGTTGTGTTGAAACCAAGCACACCATTGCTTTTCTTGTGACATTACAAATAAGTTTGATGTGTCACATGGCCCTCTTCCTAATGAAAAAACAAAAGTTGTATCCAAGATGGCCGACTTCTAAATGGCCACCATGGTCACCACCCATCTTGAGTAGTTTGCCACCTCACATATACTAATGTGCCACAAACAGGACTTTAATATCACCAACCATTCCCATTTTATTACGGTGTATCCATATAAATGGCCCACACTGTAGTTTTCCCAGTGCGAGAGCTGTAGTTTGAGTAAGGTTTAGATGTTGTGTTCTAACACTTTCAACAGTAATCTCCAAACTAACTTAAAATTAGATTAGGCCCCTGGTATAATTATGATTATAGACTAATGGGATCCAATGCTCACAAGTAGTAGAAGTATAAATTGTTCTAACACAAAATCGATACAAAGTTATGCCTCTAAAAATAATCCACAGGGCCTGTTTTAAATCCTCGCGTAGTGATGAAAATTAATCACACGTCATCACATTTTTTTAGCATGGTTGTCATGTAGAGGGCACATAAACGTAAGGTGGATATAATTTAGTCATATACTGTAAAGAAACAATCTGTGTACTGTCTAGGGCTGCTCAATTAATTGAATTTTAATCACGATTACGATCTGGGCTTTCAACGATCATTAAAAATGACTGAGCCGATTATTAGCCCCTCCCTCATTTATCCGCGACACCTTAAAGGCCGGTCCGTGAAAATATTGTCGGGCATAAACCGGTCCGTGGCGCAAAAAAGGTTGGAGACCGCTGATTAAGAGGACCCGAGGGAAGCTCGGAAAGCTAAGCAGAAGTTATTTGGAGAGGAGAGAGTGACTGAAAAGAGAGGTAAAAAAAAACAAAAAAAACCAAAAAAACTTCAGTAGTGTTGCACACTATTTTATATTATATTTTATAAAGTCATTATTCAATACATTGTTATTGTTAACCCTTTAAAGCCAGTCAGAGCAGCACGCTCCGTTTTGTGTAACTATTTTTAAATCCCTGTAGAACCTGAACCGTGTAAGCTAGCGCAATAATTTGTTTTGCATATGAAACCGGAGGAGTTGTACTTACATCTTATGCCATCAGCTTGTCCTCGGTCACGGTTTCCTTCCAAATATAGCTTTGCAAAAATTGCATAAAAAGCACTTGCAGCAACAAAAACATAATATTCCAGAAACACGCTTTGCCGATCCCATCAGCTGTTCGTAACACTTCCCACATTGAAACAGACGTCAGTGCGAACTATCGCATGTCCGCCATTTCCTGCCCGAAACCGGAAGTGACGTCATTTTCGCGGAAAAGGTAGTTTTTTTTTTACTTGTAGGCCTTAAAAGAATATACTGGTGTTTTTATAAGTCATGTTTGACTTTTCTGAATAGTTTCTGGGATGCTTAGAACTCGAATTGCACTGCTGGATATAGTTTATTTTGATGCACATGCGGTTTTCTTTGCAAATTTGCATCATAGGATTGTTTTTTGTTTTTCCTGCAGTATATAAAAATTGGTGTATCTCCAAAATAAAACTATGAAGACACTCAAAATAAATTTCCTGTGGTGGGAAACTAATTTTTGCAACTTTTTTGTATTTAAAGTTTTGAGGGATAAACCTCTTAAATTTCTCCAGTAGAAATATATGTAAAAAAAAACAAAAATGATTTTCAATTTTTTTGTAGTTTATTACACTTTTTTGCAATTAATGTAGTTACTATGGACTTAATGTTTACATATTATTATAATATGTGCTATAACAGTTGTATAGCAACTTGAAATGCTCCCACAAATGGCACTACAACATGTAAAAAAAATAATATAAGCTCTGGCGGACTTGGTTCTATAGTAGGTCTTAAAGGGTTAAATAAATATCGTCAAATAATCGAGATCTCAATTTCAGTGAAAATAATCGTGATTATCATTTTTACCATAATCGAGCAGCCCTAGTACTGTCTGTGAAAATGGCAAACCATAACTCTGCAGTAATTATAGGGTTTTCTATCAAACAAACAGATTGTTTTAGTCAACTGGAACCAATATAGACCAAATTGTTTCAAAATGTATAAATTGGTTTGTGGATTTGTTATCACTGAAACATGCTACTGCAACTCTAGAAGATGTAACATTTTTACAAATTGTATTAATAAATATCTTTTTTTTAACTGCAGGAAGATGTTGAGAACATTATGTGACTTTAATTTATTTATCCAAAAAGATTTGAAAACTAGATGTGAAAAATGTTGGGTAAAGATTCAAGCAAAAACACACCGCAGGTGCCACATGGTTTCAACAGCTACATCAACTCAGAGGAGGAGGGAGTGATTGCAGGCATCCTTTGTGACATGGCTTTTTCTCAGATGGCATATGGCCAGCCAGTAGAAACATGTGTTATTGTCAGGAATACACCAAAGGCCCCAACCCTGTGATTTCATTGCCTTCTGTAAATTTCTAAGCTTCCTGAAGGCTGCATTTTCTCTGAAGGTAATGTGTGATTAACTGCACTGGTCGCAATTTATAACAAAAGGTTTAGCTTGGGGAAGCAGAATCACTGATGATGTTCTGTTGTCGTCCCTGGTAGAATTCAGGTGTTAATATTACTTTGGCTTGGAGCCAGTATTAGGTTGCCTCATGTTGTTTTGAAATTTTCTAGTAATTGGTGACCTGGGAATTTCATTATTGCTTCTACAATTTTGGTACTGCCTCTGCTAAAGAATTCATTATTGAATTTTTTAAACTTTCAAGATTCCATTCATACATGTTCAGCAAGCTGAAATCCCACTTTAGAATCACCCCCAGAGAGTAGAAACAAAAGGCACAGGGTAGAGCTGGGCGATATGAGATTTTTTCATATCACGATATGTTTTTTTCATTTCAGGCGATAACGATATCTATCACGATATAAGCCAAATAACTATATTTGTAAGATTTAAATGTGCCGTTGCTCACAAGTAAAATGTGAAATAATCAGCAGCTTGTTTTTATTTAAATATTTATTTCCCATAATAAGTTCAACAGGGTAGATGTACTTAAGGAACATGAGACTTTTTCAGATAGATAAAGGCAAATATTGCAAACTACACAAAAGGCAGCCGCTAAAGCGTCTAAGTTTCAAAATATAACAAACGAAACAGACTACTAAATTGTCAATTCCACTTAGAAACAAAATATTAATTCTAAAAATAAATCTTAGTTTGTTTTACAGAAGAACAGACAAAACTGACTAACTTTTGTCAATATCCAATAAACTGAGAACTAAAAGGAAATTCTCAATCTCTCCTTGTTGTATAGCTGAGCTTTTCAAACAGTTTTAACAGTTACTTTAGTCTGACAAAAGCCGAATGACGAATTAGCGCTTCCAGTCAGAGACTGAGGCTACGTCCACACGTACACGGGTATTTTTGAAAACGGAGATTTTCCGTTTTCCGTTTTAAAAAATAATCCCGTCCACACATAAAGGGAGAAATGAAAGAAAACGCTGCTATGAACATGCCAAAGCAGCAGGTGGCGCTAGATTCCTAACCGTGCAGAAATGTTGGCCAATCAGAAGTCTAGAAGCCTCGGTGGGAAAAAGTAAACAAAGCTGGGGCATAGAAGCAGAACCGAATCGTATGTGTGGACGGACAGTAACTGTGTGTATATGTAAGCATTTAAACACTGCAGAGAGTACAATTAACAGTAACAGTATCGTAGAAGTTAATTTCACCGAAACAATAACGTGGCGCACAGTGTGACGCATGCACCAGTTTATTGTATTTCCAGACTTGCTTTCGGCACAATTTACAGTGCACGCTACTCTGTTTTTTGTCAGACTTGAAATAGCCGAAATACCTTCACACTACGGAACTTCTATGGCTCTTCCGTTCGACAATCTCTCCGGCGTTGGAACCATCATCTGTTTTCTCGCTCGGTTGATTTTTCTAGTCGGCACACTCATTTCCTCCATTAGGCGCTGGCTCCATTACCCGCTGGCTGCTTCCCAAACAAACACACGTGCGGCTTGGCACTTGTGCTGTACGTAACAAGTCACGCGACGTGACGCTGCGGCTGTGATTGGTTCGGCTCTGCGCTACTTAATTTGGATTGGCTGACCTTTTTTTTTTTTTTTTTTTTTTTTTTAAGAGGACAAGAGCGGCGAGGTCTATCGCGATAGCTTAATTTCTCTATCGAGTAAAAGTTATATCGCGATACATATCGTTATCGTTCTATCGCCCAGCTCTAGCACAGGGTAAACAAAAGAAGGAGAACGGTGATGAGTTTGATAACTAAACAAATGCACTGTTTTCAAACAGTTCAGTTTTACTGCTCAAATATCTGCAAGAGAACCTCTGCATTTAATTTACCTTGACTTCCTAAAATCCACCAACACCACCAAACCATTTTGGATACAGTTAGGCTTCATTTTAGCCACATGAAACTAGAATATGTTACCTTTTAAATTAAAAAATCTAAAAATTTAATGTACAGTTGCAAGTGACCTCACTTGGGTTTATTTTTTGCCACATGCTAACCAGGCAATTCTTTTAGAAATCACAAGATGTTATATATGTTTTTTTTTAATGTTCCACACATACTGCACATACTGCAACTTTTCTTTTACAAGCTTTTACTTTTAGGTGTTCCAAACAGACAGAAATTCTATAAGACAGGATAAGATGTTAACCAAAGCTAAACCCTACCCCCAACACTAGAGATACCAACGTTTGGTTGGATGTTAAGGGGTTTAAAAAGCAGGTCACAATTATACTAGTACCAGACAACCTTTTTACTCCTTGTCCCAATATTGGACACTAAGCTTTAATCTAAATCTCTAATCCAAAATTTTGATGGTACAAAGTTATCTGATGTGGAAACAGTTAGAGGGGTTAAGTCAGGCAAGTCACTGCCTTGCTAATATGCGTATACTTTACCATTTTGCTTTCAAGGTGTTTCAATGTTCTTTGTGGAAGAGAGACACAGGCTTCTTCAAATTTAAGGCTACATATATGCAAAATGCAAAAAGATGCAAAGCAGAGCAAGGCCTACCAGTTGACAATTTATGTTAAGTTTTCTTTATTGTGCTGGGCCATTGTCATATTACAGTGGAAAAGTAATTTCTTACTCTTAATAGATAAAGAACAGCAGACACAAGTATGAGTCCTCCTCACATATAGCTTTTTTTGGAGCAAAAAGATCAATGCTGCAAAATGAAACATATCAGAAGAACTCTTCTGCATATCTGCTGTTTGCTATAAAAAGTGAACTGTGTAAAAGCACACACAACAAATCTTGTTAGATCCTGCAACACAATGTAGCAACACACAAATCAATACTACTCTTTTTGTAATATCTCAAAAAGCTTAATTAATTTCTATATGTGGTTAGTGTGCATGATTTGGTGATTAAAGAAAAGAAAACATGGCGTAAAAGCAGTGTGTTTATTTTCATAATGATGGACAGTTTAGTTAATATTTGTTAGAATAAGAGTTATATCTTCTGAGTTATATCTTATCAAAACAGCTGAAACTAGAACTAGATCACTCTATAACTAATGTGGGTTATCATACTCCCTCCAGAAGTATTTTTCCTATACAATGCACTTCTGTTACATAAAACCTGAATGACCCACCAGGCAAAAAAGCTGCCCTCAGGGCTCCAGACCTAAAGGTTTATACTGGTCTAAAACCTCGGATCTGATAAAAGTGGCCCCATAAAAAACTTACAGGAGCATTGTCTCCAATTTTCAATACAACTGGATAATCAGAGCAATTTCAACATGCCAAAGGACTTCCAACACCACTTCATCTTATCTGTGTTACTTAAAGAAGGACCAAGCAGCAGATGTGTCAACATGTTTACCCCCTTGGGATTGCTGTTACATTCAAGTTGTATCTGAACAAGAGCAACCCATAGCCCTCCTACCCATGACTATGATTTCACTTTTGTTACATCAATTTTTGTGGAGCTGCTATAAAAAACAGAGAGCTCACACCTGAACGCTGATGACACCTAAACAAGATGGGGCCTGTGCTTGGCTTGACTTCTGCCTGTATGCAATCTACTATTGTATTTTATGATATTTTATCAGCCCTATTCTTTAATTTATGTACCTATGCTGCTCTGATTTATGACTGTTCTTCCGTACTCCACATCAAAGAGTCTGTGGAACACCTTTATGATGATTGGGACAGTTATAAGAAAACTTTCCCCCCACCATTTGGGTGCTCCTTTTCCTCACCGGATTACTTCTTGCTCCTTACGAAATGTGCCTCAGGCAATCCTAAGAAGAAATTGAGGAAAAGAGGCTGTAGGGCCGACATCCAAGTGCACATTAGACAATCTGGAGGCATCCCCGGTTTTTGCTGCCGGTTACCCTTCCAGATTTGGTTGTAAATGCATACTCACAGCCACTGCAGGCTGGGTCTTTCTCATCTGATGCTCTGATTTGTGTCGATTACTGTGTCCTCGCAGTTTGCATTGCAAAACCAGTGGCTGGTCCCACTGGTTTGGTGGCGCAACTGTAGACCACGTGATTGGACAAGGTGTTTGTTGTCAGTTCCACTTCGACAAGCTGATGAGAAACCGGTGCTGCCAGCATTTATTCGGATTGCCCTTTTGAACACCTGCTCCATCTCAAACAAATCCTTCTCCCTGAATGAGCTTTTCACAAGAAAAAACCTGCATTTTCTGTTTCTCATGGCAACATGACAGATGGTGAGTTCATTCACCCCAAACAAACTTTTTAGGTGCTCCTATCTGGGTGCCCCCAGTTTAGGTCACCGTGGTGGAGGACTTGCTGTTGTGTTTAAAGATAGTTACGCATGCAGAGGTATGCAAACTGAAAACTATTGATCTTTTGAGTCACAAACAGTTAAGGTTGGCTATACGAAAATGGTTTATTGGTAAATGGCCTGTATTTGTATAGCGCTTTACTAGTCCCTAAGGACCCCAAAGCGCTTTACACATCCAGTCACCCTCCCATTCACACACTGGTGATGGCAAGCTACATTGTAGCCACAGCCACCCTGGGGCACACTGACAGAGGCGAGGCTGCCGGACACTGGCGCCACCGGGCCCTGTGACCACCACCAGTAGGCAACGGATGAAGTGTCTTGCCCAAGGACCCACGATTGTGTTTTAATTTATCGCCCTCCTGGCACTGCTACTCTGTTCTTGATTTTACAGACTTCTTATCTTCTATTATCAACCTGGAGAAAGCTTTGCTTCTTGGGGATTTTAACATTCAACTGAGACCACTGCTGAGAGGTTCTCCGTCATGTTTGACAGTTCTCTACATTCTATTGGAAATGATGTAAATACTCTTATCCAGTCCTTTAATAGAGAATGCTCATCCATTTTGGATCAAGTGGCACCTATTAAAACAAGCTCCATCTCACAAGAGAAGACATACCCTTGGATAAACAAGTCTACATTAAACCTAAGGAGAACACATGCCATAAAACAGAATGACAATAGAAGAAAACTAAACTTAAAGTACACAGGCTTCATCATTCACATCTTCTTAAATGATACAGTGAAAAATGTAAGATCAGAATATTTTTCTAGACTCATATAAAAAAAAAAACAAGAGAAATCCCAAGAGCTTTTTGACAAAATCAGTGCCATTGTGTTCCCAGATATGGTACCTCTAAACAGGGGCGTCACTAGGTTTTAACGACAGGGTTGGGCTTAGCCCCCAAGAGAAGCACACGATATGAACGAACATAGTGCATGAGCACAAAATTTCACAAACAGAAAACAAAAGACTGAGGAATTGCTTTTCAAAGTTTTGGACAGATTAAACATCTTAGGCCACAAATAAATTTTCAGTGCGTGAATTCATTTTCTTCTGTTTGTGCCTTAGCTTGGCACCTGGTTCAGGGATACCGTAGGTGTTGCAAAGGGGCCTTGGTTTCCTCATACAGTTCTGTGGCAAATGCATCTGAGTGTTTGCCCTTAAGTGTGTGTCACACACAATTTTGTCTTCTGCCAGGTCTAAAGTCTCTTTCTGCAGGAACTTGTGGAGTCATTCGGTTACAGACAGAAGTGTGTAACATCAGTAGTGCACAGACTGCTGAGAACTTGCAGAGCTTTGCTCTGAGACCAACAGCTATGGGGGATCCAATGGCAGATAGCAGGCACTCCAAAATGGCAGACAATGTCTCAAGAACTGCACTAACTGATAGCAACTGACATGCCCAGCGAGTGTTTGAAAGTTGCACAAGCTCAGTTTTTGTCCATCCAAGCTTTGACTGAGCCTCCATGAACTTGTGATGATTGACTAGGGAGATGCTGAAGAAAGAATACACACACTCCAACAAGCTAAAAAGCTCCACAGCCTCTGGGACAGCCTTGCAAGTATTGCACAAAACCAGGTTGATTTGATGACCATAACAATGCACATAGCCTCAGGATGGAGCATTCTGAAATGTGCTTGTACACCTCCAGTGGAGCCACTCATAACATCATATGTTTGTGCTACACACTTAAGCTCTGCAAGACCATTGTTTTGGATCTGCTACTGAAGCTCATTTGCAATGGACTGGGCATCAAATATTTTTATCTCTGCAAGTGCAAGAAAACACTCCTTCCCTGCCCCCTATGCACATGTAAAATCCTATGCACATGTTTTGCAAACAACAAAGTTTGCATCCATTTACCTTTTACCTTGATTTTTTTAAATAACCATTTCAAACTATTTACAGAATTGTTCTGCATTCAACGAGATGCCACACAAATTATTATTATTTTTATTTATTTTTTTATTTTTTTTGTCCCGTTTGGATCTTTAGCCATCAGAATTGTTGTCTTAAGGCCAAGAAAGATGCCAAGCGGATTTATTTTACCAAGTGGATCATCATGGCCTTGCCATATTGGTCCATTTGATTGACCTTTATTATAATTATGTATTTATTTTATTTTCAGTTGCTACAAACGGGACAGACATGACTGGGGGATAGGACAGGGAGAAAGAATGAAAGAAAGAGAGGGAGAGAAAGAAAAACAGAGGGGAGAAGAGACGGTGAGAAAGGGGGGAAGGAAGAAAGAAAAACAAACAAAACACCTGAATCACCTGTATGGAGAGAAAAAAAAACAGAAGAGAAAGCAAACAAAAAAAGACCAACATAATAAATACAGCACCATCACAATAAACTAGCTAGCAGTAGATAACAGTAGATACTAAATATTAAACGCTATTATGCAGCACGCAAGATAGACAGCGCACAATGTGCTTTGAGGCAGCAGCCAAGAAAGGTGTAGTCCGTGTCTGTGAACACCCGTGTGTACACCTGTGTGCATACCTGTGTGGATCAGCATGCTTGTATTCCAAAGGTTTCTCCATGTAACGATCTGCTAGGGAGTGTGGGGAGCCACAGCCCCGTCCTCCAGGGTATGAAGCAGGTATGGAGGAGATCCAGGCCCCAGACATCCAGAGACCCCAGAGTACGAGGACCCGAGGAGACCACCAAAAAGGGGGACAACCGTGCCATCCTCCTGGGAAGAGCTGAGTAGAGCCCCAAACGAGAGGTCACCCAGCAGCTACGGAGCAGAGGCCAGAGGGGGTTGCAGTGGCGTGCCCGCGGGCTCTGCCGGCAACCAGCTGTGCCAGAGAGGACACCAGAGGCCTGAGGGCACCCCACCCCCCGGAAGGGGCCCAGCCGGGCCACAGGCGCCAGACATTCTAAACCCTTGTTTAGACCAGTAGTGAACCAGTACATACATGAGTGCCCAGCCCCAGTCGACAAGAACCACCAACACACCAACGTCTGAGGGCATCAGCCACTGGCAGGGAGTGTGGTGAGGGGAGATAGGCCTCCGTACTTTGGAGGGCCTGAGATGTACCCAGAGAGGTTGAGTCTAAGACCCAACCTGACATATAGACACAGACGAACAGGCGCACGCAGACACAAACGTGCATTCCCACCCCCATATACACACAAATTATTTTTGTCACTCCAAAAAAATAATTTCTGTCCACTATAAAGGAGAACATCATAGCCTGATACCTGCAGGTCTGACAGTAGCAGGTGTATCACTCCTTTTTCTACCTGGAGACAGCAGTCGCCTCATTGTTCTGACACACAACGCAAAACTATCCACAACACTACACACTAACTACACAAGACAACACATTAACTTCACACCCCAAACACGCTAAACGTCACAAATCTCTCACATCTCAAAACTCGCTCTCTCTCTTTTTCTGCTGTCTCTCTCTGGCTCTCTCTCTTGCCGTCACTCCTAAAACTTCCCCTGTTTGTTTCCTGATGCGTCTTATCATCTTTTTTGCTGATGACATTCAGCTATACTACCCAATCAGAGCGGAGAGCTTATGATTTTCAGAAGACTTAAATGACTGTTTAACAGACATTAAGCAATGGTTGAACAACAATTACTTACAGCTAAACCCAGACAAAACTGAACCTTTGATTGTGTCACCGGACAGTGTAATGTCTGGCTTTCAACAGTGACTGGGCGATTTAGGTTCCTCACAGAAGCATAACCTCAGAAATCTAGGTGTTATTTTTGATGAAGTTTTTTCTTTAGAGCAAAACTTAAATCAAATGGTAAGTAGAGCTGGGCGATAGAATGATAACGATATGTATCGCGATATAACTTTTTCTCGATAGAAAAATTAAACTATCGCGATAGACCTCGCCGCTCTTGTCCTCTTAAAATAAATAAATAAATAAATAAAAGAACAGCCAATCCAAATTACGTAGCGCAAAGCCGAACCAATCACAGCCGCAGCGTCACGTCGCATGACTTGTTACGTACAGCACAGGTGCCAAGCCGCACATGTGTATTTGTTTGGGAAGCAGCCAGCCACCGTACCGCCCGGGTAATGGAGGAAATGAGTGTGCCGACTAGAAAAATCAACCGAGCGTGACCGAAGAGAAAACAGATGATGGTTACAAAGAGATTGTCGAACGGAAGAGCCATAGAAGTTCCGTAGTGTGAAGGTATTTTGGCTATTTCAAGTCTGACAAAAAACAGAGTAGCGTGCACTGTAAATTGTGCCGAAAGCAAGTCTGGAAATACAATAAACTGGTTTGCACCTTTCGTCCACACGTAAACGGCGTTTTTGGTCACTGAAAAGGAAGATTTTTGAAAACTCAGTTTTTGCATTTACGTGTGGACTAGAAAAACGGAGAAAATGCAGCGTCAAAGGTGTGCGCATTTTTTGACGTCACACTGTGCGCCACGTTATTGTTTCGGTGAAATGAATTTCTACAATACTGTTACTGTTAATTCTACTCTCTGCAGTGTTTAAATGCTTACATATACACACAGTTACTGTCCCTCCACACATACGACTCGGTTCTGCTTCTATGCCCCAGCTTTGTTTACTTTTTCCCACCGAGGCTTCTAGACTTCTGATTGGCCAACATTTCTGCACGGTTAGGAATCTAGCTCCACCTGCTGCTTTGGCATGTTCATAGCAGCGTTTTCCTTCATTTCTGCCTTTATGTGTGGACGGGATTATTTTTTAAAACGGAAAACGGAAAATCTCCGTTTTCAAAAATACCCGTGTACGTGTGGACGTAGCCTCAGTCTCTGACTGGAAGCGCTAATTCGTCATTCGGCTTTCGTCAGACTAAAGTAACTGTTAAAACTGTTTGAAAAGCTAAGCTATACAACAAGGAGAGATTGAGAATTTCCTTTTAGTTCTCAGTTTATTTGATATTGACAAAAGTTAGTCAGTTTTGTCTGTTCTTCTGTAAAACAAACTAAGATTTATTTTTAGAATTAATATTTTGTTTCTAAGTGGAATTGACAATTTAGTCTGTTTCGTTTGTTCTATTTTGAAACTTAAACGCTTTAGCGGCTGCCTTTTGTGTAGTTTGCAATATTTGCCTTTATTTATCTGAAAAAGTCTCATGTTCCTTAAGTACATCTACCCTGTTGAACTTATTATGGGAAATAAATATTTAAATCAAAACAAGCTGCTGATTATTTCACATTTTACTTGTGAGCAACGGCACATTTAAATCTTACAAATATAGTTATTTGGCTTATATCGTGATAGATATCGTTATCGCCTGAAATGAAAAAAACATATCGTGATATGAAAAAATCTTATATCGCCCAGCTCTAATGGTAAGAATTAGCTTTTTGGATTTGGGAAACATCTAAAAACTTAGATGTATGGTGTCAATAAGTGAACTTAAGATGATAATTCATGCTTTATTCTCTACAAGACTCAACTATTGTAATAGTCTATTTACCTGTCTAAACAAGAAAGGGCTAGCTCGTCTACAGGTTGTTCAAAACTCAGACTACTGACCCGCTTAACCCTTTAAGACCTACCATAGAACCAAGTCCGCCAGAGCTTACTTTATATTTTTATATGCTGTAGTGCCATTTTTGGGAGCATTTCAAGTTGCTATACATCAATACAACTGTTATAGCCCATATTTTAATAATATGTATGCATTAAGTCTATAGTAACGGCATTAATTGCAAAAAAAAGTGCAATAAAGTACAAAAAAATTGAAAATCGTTTTTGTTTTGTTTTTTTACATATATTTCTACTTGGACAAATTTAAGAGGCTTATCCCTCAAAACTTTAAATACAAACTAGAGAGCGAAAATTTCAGAAGAAATTTTAAGTGTGCCTCTGCCGCTGCTAATCAGTGTAGTTTGCCATTCATACGGCTACAGAGAGGAAAACCAAACAGAGCACCCATTGTCCACCATGAACTATGGTAAAAACAAACACCGCTCGCGCCTCACAGATGACAGCTTACAGTTTTGTGTAAAGATGAGGTGACTTCGTACAGCCCTGATTTGCAGACGCTGTGCACAGAGGTTCATGAGCAGAAGTCCCATTGTACCACGGCAGACCCGACAATGTTTGCATGAACACGCTTTGAAGCATTACGTTATGGACCACTTTTCACACATGGTTGGTGTACCCACACAGCCGGCTGTAGCTTTTCAACTCACAGCCCAACACACACCCAAAAAACAGCTGAGAGAGCACAGACTTTACACCCGTGGGTCCACCTCCCCTGCAGCGGCACTGCAGACCACACCCTGCCACACACATCAAACACGTAAAATAAATATTTATGCTCTTTTGCATTCACTTTTTGTTTTTTGTTATTTTTACACAGTGTTCTGACTGATTAACAATGGTCTACAGCCAATCTTGTGTATTATTATACAAACTTTGGTTGTAAGATTCAGATAACTATTTAATAAAAGCTAAATATTTTATATGAGAGTAAAGAAAAGTATATCTTTGTGTCCCCCTTTCCCTGTTAATGCCCTACCTGGCCCCCTGGCAAAAGCTTTGCTAGATCCGCCGCTGCACAGTTACCAGCTGTCAGCTACACAAAAAAGGATATTGGTGTTATTTGTCTCTCAGAAACAGTTCATAACTTCCCTTCAACTCATTCATGTCACCTAAAAGGTAAACCTGTTTCTCCATCACCAGTTCAGCTCTGATGATTCAGTAAGGACATCTCATGGTTTGGACCAGCCGTTTTTTCAACTGTGGCTCCAGCAAACATCAGCTGATACTAGAAATTAAAATCAAATGAATTCTAACAACAGCTGATCAAGCTTAAACGTGCTGCTCTTGTTTAGTGCAATAAACAAACAAGAGAGAAAAGCCAATCATTGATCAGTTTCATGACTGAAGTTTCAACAGGCGAGTGAATGACAGGCCAGGCTGTCATAAAGTTCAACATCAGTAACTTAGGGCGCACACAGCTGTATAGAAACTCTGTCGTGCTAGCTAGCACGCAGTATGAGTTATTGTAAAAAGTCACCACAACGAAAATAAACTACACCTAAACTCGGTTTATATCTGACGCAAATAGAGTGCAGTTCATAACTTCTTACCTGAAATTCAGTTCACCTCACGCTCCGACCGGCAGCCGCCTGCTCCTCCTGCCTTCGGTTTCCCTGATCCACGATTGAGCTCCGCGTTAGCCACCACCGGTTGATCGGCGGCCGCCTTATATGTCTCTTTCCCCGCATGACCTTTCTGTCATACACCGGTGAATAGCTGCCCTCTGTTGTAGCTCCGCGTTAGCCACCACTAAACAACTCAGTTATTTTTTCCACATCGACCAGCACCATATAAACGAAAAATAAGTCCAGCTAAGACAAAGACTGTTTGCGAGCGATCGGGGGTGAAAGGAGTTAGAGACGCATCACTGAAAGCCCAGCCCGGGTGCTTTTTAGCAAAGGGTCGCTAGCGGTGCTAGGTAGCTAGCCGGCTAGCAGCAACACATAAGAGAACTTGCTAATATGGGATGTCTTGATAAAACGAGCAGATATTTGAAGTTTACACACCTACATTCTCGCATGAAAATATCTTAAAAGTTTATTTTGTGACCTAGAAACACTAATAAAATACATATAAAACGAAATGGTGGCCGCCATTGTTTCACTCGGTAGAGGCGTGCTATGAATTGTGGGATATGGAGTGTTCCACCAAGCATACACCCTTGCGGTTACCGTAAGTATTCAATGGTTCGCGCAACCTTAAAAATTCCAATGGTTCCTGAAATGTCTGTGAAGGTTCTCAGTCATCCAGGTCATCGTAGTCAAAGGAGCTTGCAAAGAAAAGCGTCTGGACTTCTTTAAGTTGCTTGAAAATTAACCCTTCAAGCAACTTAAAGAAGTCCAGACGCTTTTCTTTGCAATGGTTCCTGAAAGCAGCGACACTGTGCGCGCCGTTGATGTTGTCGTCATTACGGTAATACAAATGTGTCTAACCGTTTTTCCCCACTCGGCGACACACCCGCCGGGGGTCAAACTCTGGTAATTGGTGATTCTGTTCTCAGACATGTGAAGCTAGAGACACCGGCAACCATAGTCAATTGTCTTCCAGGGGCCAGAGCAGGCGACATTGAAGGAAATTTAAAACTGCTGGCTAAGGGTAAACGTAAATTCAGTAAGATCATAATTCACGTCGGCAGTAATGACACCCAGTTACGCCAATCGGAGGTCACTAAAATCAATATTGAATCGGTGTGCAACTTTGCCAAAACAATGTCGGACTCTGTAGTTTTCTCTGGTCCCCTCCCCAATCAGACCAGGAGTGACATGTTTAGCCACATGTTCTCCTTAAATTGCTGGCTATCTGAGTGGTGTCCAAAAAACAATATGGGTTTTATAGAAATTTGGGTAACCTTCTAGAGCATAGGTGTCAAACTCTGGCCCGCAGGCCAAATTTGGACCGCAGCCTAATTATATTTGGCCCGCGAAGCCATACCAAATGACTATTAGAGCTGGCCTACTGGTATTATACAGCTAATATATATATTGTTTAGTATAAAGCTTTGCTTGTTCCATATTCAGTTTTTCAGCAAAACGTGTTCAAGTCCATAAGAAAAGATTCATTCTCATATCTGGAGGAAGATTTTTTTTTTCAATAAATATTAATGTTAGCCCGCGACTTTGTTCCAGATTTGAATTTTGGCCCACTGTGTATTTGAGTTTGACAACCCTGTTCTAGAGGAAACCTGATTTTGTCAGGAGAGACCCCTACCCCATTTTTGATGGAGCAGCTCTCATTTCTAGAAATCTGCCCAAATTTATTAACCCTCCAAAATATGACTTTCCAGAGTTGGGACAAGGAAGCAGTCTTACATTCCTCTTTGCAACTTCTCTCTTCTTTTTATGGACGCACAGTGTGAGCACTCAGGTCGCATCAGAGCATCGGGCCATATAGTGTGAGACCCTGCATCGTGACCTACGAACTTCTAACCCCTGCGAGTCAACCGTACAGTTTGAGCAGGAGCTGAATCGCGCGACTGAAAAAATCGCACAGTATCTGCCCAGCATAAGTCCCTGTTAGTACATAAATGAATAACTGATCAACAAATTGATTTACTCTGCCTGAAAGAAAAACCTTGTTACACCATAATGATTATGTTAGTTTAAATGAATCAACACCTCTGAGTATTACAAATTGACAGAATCATTGAAACACAGGCCAGAGGGGATGTGTGGCAGAAATCTCCCACTCCAGCTTGTTAATCAACCAAAGACCTAGGCAGAATTGTAGTTCACTTGAAAACCTGAAGCTTAGCCCTGTCCACCCTAGCTGGAAAACTCAAAAAAAGTTTTATTTGTTGTTCTCTATTGTCCACCTGGGCCTTACTCTGACTTTTTATCTGATTTAGTGCTCTGCCTAAGATAAAATAATTGCTGTTGGTGATTTTAACATCCATGTAGATAATAAAAATAACAGCATCAGTACAACATTGAATCTATTACTAGACTCAGTTGACTTCTCTCAAAGTGCAAAAGAACCCATCCACCATTTTAATCACACTCACACCATTTAACAGTGTTTTCTGAAAACCCACTTTGTCTGATCATTTCCTAATAACATTTAAATTTACAATAATGTATTACACAGCAGTGGGAATAGATTTCATCACAGCAGATTCAACCACTGTTATCTTCTTCGATGCCTTGTTCCAACACAGTGCATATCCATAAAGATATTTAGAAATCACAAAAAAGTAAATTCATGGGTATAATGTCCAAAAGAGTAACTAATAGCTAGTTTGTAAAGGTCACCACCTACTAACATCTATTCTCAAAAGAAAAATGGGGCTGAAAATGTACTAACAAAGTTGTTTACTAAATTTTTGAAACAATATTCTTATCAGAATTATAATGGTAGCCAGTGATGCTTGAGCTACGTGCTGTGGTGACCCCCAGTGAATAAGAGAAAAGCTGAAAATAGCTTGTAGATGTGGTGCAACTTAAATCAGATTGTGATTGATGTGTTGCAAATTCTTTATAGTGTACTGGTGGATTGAAACAGCCCTACTATGAGTATCCTTGATTTCCAATGATCCTCCACTTCATAAATTAACCTAGGGGTTCTGTCACAGCACCAAGTGAGTCAGCCTCATGTTCACTGCCATCTTAGCGACACCAAACTTTGCATCTTGATTACAGCATAGATTAAAGCCTTGTCAATTACGAGACTTTTGTGTCCACAATCCAGGCTCAACTGTGCATGATAGGCTGCCTTTGAAGTTTTGCTTATCACAGTCCACATTCATGTGTGTGTATCTACATTTGGCTAATAAATGTATTCCAATCCATCAGATATTTGTTAAAGAATAAATGTCACTGAAAGGAAACTGCTGACACATTATAGAATCCCAAGCACCATCAAGCAAAGATTTTCACTGTCAAATGTGACTCAGGCAACAAGTACACATGATGACACAGAAGTCTAAAGGTTAGCGCGCATGCCAGTGTTTAACTGAGCAGCTGAATGTGTACATGCCCACACCAAGCCTCAGGAGTAAAGAGAATATTAACATGTCCTTGGATTCACTGTTACAGAGACCCAAGTCAATCTCTGCCTAGGTTCCACTTACTCATTTCCTTTGCAGCTACTGACTTTTAAAAACTGAACTGGATAAGAAATACTAAAAGATGATCAAAACTGAAAATCTGAACATCTAAACATGTTTAGAGTGGATTAATTTTCCCTCATCTTATTTGGCAAAAGTACAACTACATGTTGTGAATAGCCTGATATATTTAGGTCACATCACCAGGAATGATCTCTGTGGTGCTGAGGATGTTGTAAATTGCATGCACAAGCAAAATGAATGGTTCACAAATGACATATGTGTAAAAATGATGTCAAAATAGCTCTTTTAGAGCCAATTTACACAACACATTTATGTTGGAGTTGAAATAAATCAAAGAAATTAAAACCTTGAGTGATATATAAAGATGAATACTGCATTTTACTCAAACTTCCAAAATGGACAGGTTTGCAGCTAGTAATGTTATTGCTATTCATGCTGTGTTTAGGAATGTCATGTATAAATATGTTTCAATTAACTGTGTTGAAAAATGTCGTTGAATTGACATAAGACATCTCATTTGGTTTTAGAATAACTGGAACAAATTTGGAACAGATATTACTATCTGATAGCTCTTCCTTGAAGTTATTGCTTCGTATCAGCACTGGAAAACATAACCTGGCATCCAGTCTTGATGATCGTCACTTCCAATAAATATGGTAACCACAGAAGTAGGGGAGTGACGACTAAACATCCCCCAGAGACTGCAGGTGTATGCTGCGGTGATGGAAATGTTGAAACAGCAGGCAATGATGGCAAGGCAGCAGAAGCACTGACACATCAGAGGGAGAGATGGGATATTTGCTAAACTGCTAAACAGTGAGGGTGTGTTTAGTATATGATATGAAGAGAGGCATACATGTAAGTCTGTATGACACTCTCTAACTGAAGTTACCTGCCTCAATAAGTTCACAGGGTTTGTTCCACTTGTGTTATAATATTGTATCTTTGTGTTTTTGCCAAGGAGGCAGAACAGGTCATCAACCAATTGGAAGGTTTGTGGTTTGATCCCTGCCTACTCCACTCTGCTTGTCAAATATCCTTGGGCAAGTTACTAATCCCAAGTTGTTCTCCAATGCATCCATTGGAGAGAGAATGTTAGATAGAAAGCCCTTAAGAATAGAATAAAGTGCTTGCATGAATGTGTGAATGAGGCATAAATCCCTTTAAGTGCTCAAGTAAAGTAGAAAAGTGCTGTATAAAAACCAGTCCATTTGCTTTGTTGTGGTCTGCTGGGAGAGCAGCACCAGACCTGGTGACAACAATAGACAGGAAGAAAAAAAAGATCAGGATGGCTGACTCTGTGATTGGCTGCAAATTGGACGTATTTAACCTCCTAAGACCCAAACTCTTCCACGACATGCATTTTTAATTTCTCTTTGACATTTGGGTATATTGGGGCCCGATGAATGTAAAAGCAAAGAATTACCAGAGTTTGTTTTGTTTGTTTTTTTTACCTTATTTTTGTTTTTAAGAAAAATAAGAGCCACATATGAGGATATTTGTTTAACATTTTGATAGAACAGTAGCAGTATAATGCCCTTGTAAGTGGATATCAGGCCCATGTAGAGCAAAATTGAGTATTTTGGTCGAAATAACCCAAAATGTGATGTCCACATATGTGGACTTCAGGTCCTAGAAGATTAAATTGGTAAAGAGGGGGGTAAGCAAAACATTTATCCATTATGACCTCATCAGAACACTAGCAGATTTAAACCTAGGGTCTTCTTCTGTATCACTGGGTTTCACAAGTATGTGGGAACAATAAGCACTGACTGTGCAGAGACTTGTACAAATAAGATCACTATAACGTAGATTGAGAAAGAAACATAATCTTTTCAGATGTCGTTCATCTGAAGAACCAGCATTTAATCTATTCATTTTCAACCAAGTTTTGGTTCATAAACTTCATAAAGGGACATATTTTAAAAGGCCATAATTGACTAACTAGATTTAGCACAGAAAACACTGCCCATGGGTGACTGATGCTTGGGGGTGGATAGATGACTATTATACCAGATGCTAGGGTTAGAACAACTGAGATTAAACACTAAACACTAATGTATGTGATGAATGATGGTGTTTGACAGCTGCAGTAAATCTCAGCTGTATTTTAAATTCCACACCTCTTAGCTGATTGTGTTTCTGAAAAGCACATTTTTCTTACTGGGGCTGACAGCAAGTTAATCCTCTACCTTCTTATTCAAGTTTGTTTAATAGTGTTGAAAAAGAACAGCGTTGTCCGTACTAAGCTTTTAATTACAACCATTTTAAAACAGTCACTACCGGAAGGTAGGGAAGGAGTGAGGGAGGGAAGCTAGGACACTATATAGTAGGTTGACTGGAATATAAATCCTTTTCCCTCCCTGACATCGTGTAGGTACAAAAATGAGATAAGAGCTTAGCGTGCATAATGCGTGAACACGGAGGATTTACGCACATCTTCGTTGTGAATTCTCAGGTTTGCGTCATTTCGAAAGACGGATAAAAAATAAATAAATAAAAGCAGAGCAGTAAAGATAACCAAATCGTGTCCCTGCTGTTTATCATCGAGGCGCGGATACGTGTTTAAAATGAAGCTTCGCTTGTTTGATGCGCATCGGGTTTTTGGTCTGCAAATATCTGTCTTGTTCTAAAATCTTACGGGTAAATTCGGACAAATTTAGAATTTTAAAGACAAAAAGGGCCACAATTCTTTCTTTTTAATTATCAAAGTGCTTTTAACATATCGATAAAAGAAGAAACGTGCTCTATTAGGTACGGAGTATAGAAATGGGCGTTGAACTCCTGTATTTGCTTGAAACATGAGCTAGAGTAAAAGCTTCGCTCCATCGGCAAGCGCCGAAAGCTTAGGTACATCTGCTGCATGACCTACAGCCCCAAATCTGCTCCTCATATCGTAGACTGCAGCGCACTCAGCGGTGCGCATAACAGCTTTATGTGACAATAACTCTAAGTGAACTGTTTCTGGAGCCTAGAGACTTCACAAAAACTGGAAAGGACCGGTGAGGAGAGACTGTGGGAGTTCTTCTGCAATGCAACCATCGAGTGACCAAAATGAAAAAAGAAAAAAAAAAAGTCAATCTCGCGTTATGCGTGTGTCAAAAGACTGCGCATCAGTTGCTGGAGGCGATACCTTCTCTGTTTTTGAGTCCCACATAAAAGGTCACATACACGCGAAGAGGTATGTATAGGTGAGCAAAGAGAGAAACAACGAGAATGATTCTCGCCAGGCGCACAAACTAGAGTGCATTCTGATGCGTCCCCCTCCACCTGACCATTTCCTGCACACTAGTTTGATAAACCAAATCTCACCCATATCAGACAGAATTTCAGAAAAAAAGTTCCAGATAATTCATTGATGAATTGTTTTTTTTTAAATATACCCACAACTCACCTGATATACAAACAATAAAATTAGCTTGAAGAATGATCAGTATCTCCCAAATTATATCCATTCTCTGTCTTCATTCCACGTACATTACGCACCAGCATAAAAAACAAACAAATCAGAAAACGAAGCTTTTTCAGATGCTCTGTGCCTTTACGTCGGATCCTGCTGTACCTCTTCCACTGGGTATTTTCCTTGCCACGCACATAACAGGCGATTAAAGCCTTAGGAATAAACACTGCACGTTCCCACCAGATTCCAAAGATGGGTAAAAAGAAAGAGAAAAGCCAAACTGTAGCGATCCTTCGTCAGTTCACTGTATTATTACTCCAGTGCGCCATGGAACGGCCACATCCTTCCATCCATCCGGTGCTGTTTCACACAGCGGACATCCCCTTATTACCACGTAAAATCGCATATGATCGCTTCAGGAAATTCTGTGTATCGGGCGTAAAATACAGGGGGAAAGCCTGCGTTAATGACTGGTGGGACAGCGGTGGGATCCGTGTAACACCTGGAGACGCCTCACAACTCTGTGAACTCGCAACGCCAGGTGCTGAGCTTCCGATCGAGACTTCTCCCCGTCACCGCAAGGGACCAGTGCCAAGTTTAACCCAATAACATCAAGACTTCCGGCAACAGTTCACAAAATAAAAGTACTCGCTTATCGGCGCTTGTGCATTTTCATGCATGCACACAGAACTTAATCAAGGTGTTGGAAATCTGAAAATGTGAGGACAAAATACATTTCTATAAAACAGGCACCCGTAAGTTTACGATGACAGCATTCCAGCATAATTAGTGCAAATTTATAACATATACATGATAATTAAGTAATTTGTAAGTAATAAGTAATTTGTTAACAGCTGACCTAGATTTAATTCCTACCATAAGCTTTTTTCCTCTGTGCGTTGCTCTTGTAGTTATTTTTTGATTTACTCATAATCCGATAATTTCCAATAACGTTACACGTGAATATGTTCAACTCTGCTTTCCAAAGACACAGAAATTTATGGGCATACCAGTGAAATAAATGACTGTGTGGGAGTTCATATCACTCTTTATAGCCTATTTGTTTCATTTTCGATGCACTCTGAGGTCATAGCAAATTAGAACAAACATCCTAATGAGTGATTTTGCAGAACTACGTTCTATGTATAGAGTTGCTAATTATTTGGCATTATTGCAGGCAAACCAGCCTATGAAATGGATGAAACACATCGTGACTGGGTTTCCGCTCTACACAAGGGGCACTCCGAAATCCCTGCTTCGAACATACCACCATGCTAATCAGATTACTTCTTTCATGTGAGGGTGAAGAGGTGACCCTTCTGGATAAGATGGTGAAGGTTTGCTGCGTTTTGGTGAACAGTGTGGTAGTAAAACCAGGGCAAAATGAAACTTGCTCTTGTTAAATATTCTTAAGTCTTGTACTGTATAAATAGCGGTAATTTTTCAAAAGATACAGTAAATTAAGTAGTGTTAGTAGTGGATGATATCATGTAAACGCTGTCATGATTTTGTATAAACATTTTGTCATTTGTAAACTATAAATGACATGGATTCTGCATTATAACTGATATGATGTTCTATAAAGTGGTTTTAATAAAAAAATAAAAAAGGCAAAAATTAGTTTGTTTCTTTATTCAACTTTTGAACAGTGAAAAAAACAAACAAAAAAACCCAAAAAAAACCTTTTGAACAGTGGTACTCAGTACGTATTCAGTAAATGCAAATTATTTACATGGCAGTGCACTTCAGGCATACATCTAGACCCCCTAGATCAGGGGTCAGCAACCTTTAAGACCCAAAGAGCCATTTGGACCCAGTTTCCACGCAAAAGAAAACACTGGGAGCCGCAAAGCCGTAATGTTTTGGTTTTTTTTGATTCAGGATTATGTGTATGATGAGCTGTTGACACAGCCTGAAGCTGGATCATGTGCACACACAGAAAACACTAACACACAGAACTCAGAAATTAGAACAGCCATTTCTACTACTCAAACACTTTTGCATTTGTTGTTTATATATTGATCAGATTTATATTTTGATTTCTCTTAGATTAAGAATAAAATGCTTTGTAAGTAGGAAAAAGAGAAAAATTAATAATAATTTTCTATCACATATGTTTTGATTTTAAGACATTTGAGCCTCTCAGCTGTGATGTAGAGGGGCTGGGGGTGGGACTTGGAAAATTTGTTTGGTGTTTTGTGGTGCTTGTGTCAGACATGGTGCTTGTGAAGTCCCTCTATAATCTGCACAAAGAGACTGTATGTATTGACATGACATTTTAATGTGTTCTCTCTGTTTTTACATATGACCTCAAGAAGCAACCCCGGAACAGATCAAAAGTAAAATTGTTTTTTGGACTGTTGGGTGGATACATTCCCTCTGGCTGACATCCACCATTGTCTGTAAGATTTGGCTATTTTCTGTAGGCAGATAACATGCCACATGGTTGCAGCTATGCTGTGTTGGAATTCTTTGTGTTTCAATAAACCCACTGTGTTTAAAGGATAATGTAATGACTTACGTTTTTAAAACAGATTTTGCCCGCAGGCACCCCTAGATCCTTTATGTTTGTGACAAAGCTAACTGCCAGAGACCAAATGCTATGGTGAAGAGTAAAATTTGCCACTGTTAGGTGTGGCTGTGTGCAGGCAGGAATAGGACCCAAGGTGCAGACTCCGGAGACAGACGTGAACTCAAAAAGGCTTTACTTTGGTACTCAAAAATATAACATAACTGAAAAAAACTCAAAACAAACTTAAACTGGAGGAATGACAGAACACACAGCTAGGAAAACGGTAGATCGCGACACGGACACAGAGAAACACAGGGCTTAAATACACAGAGGGAGCAATCAGGGAATGGGTAACAGGAGGGAAACACAGCTGGGGCAAATCAGAACTGACGAGACCAAAGAAGCATAAACTGAACACACTGAGAAAAGACAGAGACCTTCAAAGTAAAACAGGAAACACATAACACAGACTGAACAAAGACACAGACTCACATGCAGGCACTACAAAGGGCACAGAGACGTGGAAACAGGGCAGACACAAACACTGACTGAACACGAGGATATAGGAACTTAAGATACACATAGACGCGAACTAGACAAGGGGATGCAGGTGATAGGGGAGACAGAGCAACTAAAGACGACAGAGACATAAGCCATAAGACGGAACTCAAAGAAACCAAAAACTAGGAAGTATAAATAATATCAAAAACTCAAAAACCCTGGGTCGACGACCCAGGCATCCTAACAGCCACAGACCACAGCCACAGTCCAGTGTGTGACAAACAATGGCACAACAACAACAACTCACAATGACTGTTTACGTTTTTCTTTTCTTTTCATTTAATTCTTTTTTCTACTTTTTGTCATCAAATTGATTGAGAAAAACTGTAACTGAAAACAACTGAACAACTGATGATGAATGCAAATATATTTCTCTCTTTGCTCCTCATTATCTGTGCAGGCTCAGAATATAACTACAAGTCTCAAAGGTCAAAAGGTTCTCCTTAAACAGTGAAAGCTTAGTAATGGCCGAAATATCAGGCACATTTTTGGCCTCTTCTGTTTGTGTAACCGTGGATGCAGTTTAGAAATTTCACCACTAGATGGAGACGTTGTCAAAGGCACATACCTTTTGACAAAGCATTTTTCTTTGTTAAAAAGTTAGACAAAGCAAATTCTGATCTGATTTGTTCCGTCTCATCAGAGGCAGAAGATAAACCATCTACAGCTAAAAAATAAATAGTCAGCTGCGCCAGATTGGACAGAGCCCTGGGCCTACAAGACTGAGGATCCCCCACTCCCCGGAATGTGCCCGACCGAGCCACAGGTGCCAGGCAGCCCCCGTGAGTGAGCCAGTACATACCTGAACACAGGGGACGAGGGCATCAGCCACCGGCAGGGAGTTTGGTGAAAAAGAAACGATAGCATGCTCCATGTACTTTTTGCATAGACTTCCAAATAATAGTCAAGAAGCCCAGTCTTTTAGTTACCTATAAATACTGTAGGTACTGTGAGGGTTCAACTGAAATAAGTCTTCCCACCAAGACTTGGGGGGCTGACTTGGAAAGTGGCAAGATCGAAGATGCACAGTGCCTTATTTGAAAAATGAGGAACAAATGATACGAGGGCAAATCGTACAAAGAAGACAGGTCACTAAAGCTGAGAAAAATGTTATCTTTAAAGATAAGGTATTAAGTGGATTTTTTTGTTACACATATTGTGTTAGCCCTGCGATAAACTGGCAGCCTTAAAACCCAAGGTATCTAATCAAAATGTAAGTAATAATTATAAAATGGGAAAGCAGAAATAAATGTGACATGAATGTAAATGTGTTAGCTGACATAGAGGACAGCTACATTGCAGTCTGAAAAACCTTTGTTGTCAAGTTTGCAGGTATATCAGCACGAGACATTCTTACATAGAAGAGTCTGTTAAAGTCTCTAACTCAGTGAATCATTATTGGTCCAGTCTGTTTGGATAAATTTAGTAAGTTGATGTATGTCCATTTATTGACACTTTTTCTTAATTGCTTATCCAGTTCAGGATCACAGTGGAGCTGCAGCTGGATATGTTCATTAAATAAACCTTACAAAAGTTAACAATAAACCTGCATCCATGTACGTTGTTGTCCACAGGATGAGAAAATCAAACTGGAAGACTGTGGAACATGTTAATAAATGTTTGTGTTTATGCCTGTGTCTTTCACAGGAGGCGCTGGAAGGTTTCCCTAATAGTTCCTGGTGAATCAAAGCAGAACCATAAAGGTTGCTGGACTACATGATGGCCTTACCCCTGAGCAGTCATCCTGTTAAAGGAGGAACCAGTTAGAAGCTGTTTTCAAAGTAGCTGAGCAGATTTCATCTCAAGTAAGCGATTAACTGTTTGTTCATCTGTTCTGCCACTTAAAGAGCATTTAAGGACGTCTTTCGAGTGTCCAGTTGAATTAATTCTACTGGCTCTCATGGTCATTTGTTATTATAGACATATGTTTCATGTTCATCCAGCTATTTAGTAAATTCTATTTAGTAATATCCGTCAGCTATAAAATGTAATATAAATATAAAAATATCTAAATATCTCCTGCCCTTTATATTTTAATGATGTAAGTCTGTTATTGTGTTTCATTAGAATTCCTCACATATCAATGAGATACAGTACAGTACTGTACAGTACAATCCTACTGACGCAGCAGAGGGATAACGACGGCCATTCAACATCGTTACACGACATATTCGAGCTGCATGATGCAGACAAAGTGACTAAATCACCTTTTATGTGGTTTATTGTCTTCAAACCAGCAGACAAAGCTGATGGCAGAAGATGTCGGAGAAGAACTTCAGGCAGTGTACTGAAAAGGTATTTTTTTCTTGTTATCAAAAGACATTTGGAGTGGCAGCTTCTACAACTGGTTGCACTAAAGTAAAGCTTTACAATCTAAGAAATCACAGTGTTGATATTCAGCACAAAGAGAAAAGCTACTTGTTTGAATTTATTTACAATCATCCATCCATCCATCCATCTTCATCCGCTTTATCCGAGGCCGGGTCGCGGGGGCAGCAGCCTAAGCAAAGAGGCCCAGACCTCCCTCTCCCCAGCCACCTCCTCCAGCTTATCCGGGGGAACACCAAGGAGTTCCCAGGCCAGCAGAGAGATATAATCTCTCCAGCGTGTCCTGGGTCTGCCCCGGGGCCTCCTCCCGGTGGGACATGCCTGGAACACCTCACCCAGGAGGCGCCCAGGGGGCATCCTTGTCAGATGCCCGAACCACCTCAGCTGGCTCCTTTCGATGTGGAGCAGCAGCTGCTCTACTCTGAGCCCCTCCCGGATGGCCGAACCTCTCACCCTATCTCTAAGGGAGAGGCCAGCCACCCTTTGGAGGAAGCTCATTTCTGCCGCTTGTATCCGCGATCTCGTTCTTTCGGTCACTACCCACAGCTCGTGGCCATAGGTAAGGGTAGGGACGTAGATCGACCGGTAAATTGAGAGCTTCGCTTTTACACTCAGCTCCCTCTTCACCACGACGGACCGGTGCAGCGTCTGCATTACTGCAGCTGCAGCCCCAATCCGTCTGTCGATCTCCGGCTCCCTTCTCCCTCGCGAACAAGACCCCGAGATACTTGAACTCCTCCACTTGGGGCAGGAACTCATCCCTGACCCGGAGTGGGCACTCCACCCTTTTCCGGCTGAGAACCATAGCCTCAGATTTGGAGGTGCTGATTGTCATTCCCGCTGCTTCACACTCGGCTGCGAACCGAGCTGGAGGCCCTCACCCGATGAAGCCAACAGAACCACATCATCTGCAAAAATCAGAGATGAGATTCTGAGGCCACCAAAGCGAAAGCCCTCCGCCACTTGGCTGCGCCTAGAAATCCTGTCCATAAAAATTATGAACAGAACTGGAGACAAAGGGCAGCCCTGGCGGAGCCCATCACCCACCGGGAACGAGTCCGACTTATTGCCGGCAATGCGAACCAAGCTCTTGCAACGGTTGTATAGAGATCGAATGGCCCGTAGCAATGGGCCAGACACCCCATACTCCCGCAACACCTCCCACAGGACACCCCGAGGGACACGGTCGAATGCCTTCTCCAAGTCCACAAAACACATGTAGACTGGTTGGGAAAACTCCCATGCACCCTCAAGTATCCTGGAGAGGATAAAGAGCTGGTCCAGTGTTCCGCGACCAGGACGAAAACCACATTGTTCCTCCTGTATCCGAGGTTCGACTAGCGGACGAACTCTCCTTTCCAGCACCCTGGCATAGACTTTCCCAGGGAGGCTGAGGAGTGTGATCCCTCTGTAGTTGGAACACACCCTCCGGTCCCCTTTCTTAAAGATGGGGACCACCATCCCGGTCTGCCAGTCCACAGGTACTGCCCCTGATCTCCACGCAACATTGCAGAGGCGTGTCAACCAGGACAGCCCTACAACGTCCAGAGCCTTCAGGAACTCGGGGCGGACCTCATCAACACCAGGGGCTCTGCCACCAAGGAGTTGTTTAACTGCCTCAGTGACCTCGCCCCCGGAAATTGGCGGGTCATTCCCCTCATCCCCAGACTCTGCTTCTTCCTCGGAAGACGTTTCAGTGGGATTAAGGAGGTCCTCGAAGTATTCCTTCCACCGCCTGACAATTTTCTCAGTCGATGTCAGCAGCGCTCCGCCAGCACTATACACAGTGCAGGTAGAGCACCGCTTTCCCCTCCTGAGACGCCTGACGGTTTGCCAGAATCTCTTCGAGGCAGTCCGAAAGTCTTTTTCCATGGCCTCTCCGAACTCCTCCCACGCCCGAGTTTTTGCTTCAGCCACTGCCTGAGCCGCATTCCGCTTGGCCTGAAGATCTCGCGGACTGGGGCCTCTGCTAGACGTTCCCAGCACACCCTCACTACGCGTTTAGGTGCACCAGGTCTGTCCAGTGTCCTCCCCTGCCACCTGATATGATTTACAATCATAGTTTTTAAAAATTCTGACTGTAAACAGCTTTTACAGCTGTGATATTGTTTGACACTCGATATCAGGTGATCGGGTTTAATTTAAAGGTTTCTGTGTCCCAATGAGCCATTTACACTGACCAGTGTCAGTTTAATTGTAACACATTCATTATTTAGATTCAACAAAGAAATAACTGAATGTAAAAAATGGCAGCCCTCAGGCCAGGTTTATAGAGATATATGCATGCATTATGAAATTTATGTATCCCAGATAATTGTTATTCATCTAGTCATGGCATACCCACCCCTTCCTCCCCAGTTAACTGCAACCCAAAAGAACTAGTGGGGCTATTTACACACAACCAGTGTGGGGTAAAAAGAGCCACCAAAAAGCTGTCAGCCACAGATGTGCTAGAAGAATTAGAAACTCTACTTATGGAGAAACTTTCTAAGTCTAACAGGGGACAGGTACTCCTGCCCAAATAACATGATATAACCCCACATACAGCCCAGCCATAAAATGAACCAAGTCATTTAGTTAAAGACAGCATGGGACCAAATGCATGTAACCAGCCTGCACCAACCTGGCATTTCTTCCTCCTGAATTAAATTAATGAATGGATGAAAGTTAAATGACTACAAACCTAAAGCCACTAGTTCCCACACTGGAGCTCCCTGATACTGTGTGTTAACCGTATTTAGCTTGTATCAACAGTTGTAACAGGCTAAGCCACCTGATACACTGCATTGAATGATTGTTCCTGTCTTAATGATTTCAGCTGACTGGTTTCAGCTCAGATGTTCTGCTTTTTCCTTTCAGTAGATCAAAGCAGCTCGTGCTGCTTCTGCTTCCAATTTAATGGCAAGAAGAAGACGAAGAAGGATAAGAATGCTTCAGCGAAGTGGCATTGATGGTCTCGGTGAACAGTCATGGTCACACACTGCATGTGGTTTTAAAAGCAACATGTCTGTTCACCACAAAAATCGAGATGTGTAATATTAGTGCAGCTACGGTTTGTTCTTTGATCACTTAGACCAAAAAAGTGTTGTTTTCAGATTCTTTCTTTAAATCTATAAAGCACCTGCTCATTTTTTATTATAATCACTTTCACATAAAACTTAGTTTTTCCTTTATGATCTTTTAATACTTACAGTACACTGTACATGTCTACATTAGAGACATTTCTGATACCTGTTTCTGTTGACTCAGAATTGTGAAATGTTGAGAAAAGGAGAAAAACAATGATTTCTAAGAAAATAAACCTTGATGGAAACATACAGAATGCGTTTCTGACGATTACATGCATTTGAATGGGGAACTCGCCCGAAACAAAGTATAGGTTTTCATTATGTGAATAACTTTAACATCTTAGCTCAAACAGCTGCAAAACCTTTTTGCCCAGCACAAGGAAATTGAATTCTATAAGATGAAGCCATAAACATGTGTATCCGAGTCTTCTATCAAAAGTTACAGCTATATATATGAAGTTGTGCAAAAACGCTTTCTTTCGCCAAGACAGTGCTTTTCTGACGATTACATGTTTGCCCAGCACGGGGATATGGAATTCTATAAGATGAAGCCATAAACATGTGTGTCTGAGTCGTCTATCAAAAGTTACACCGATTTCAATGGGGAACTCGCACGAAACAAAGTATAGGTTTTCATTATGTGAATAACTTTAACATCTTAGCTCAAACAACTGCAAAACCTTTTTGCCCAGCACGGGGATATTGAATTCTATAAGATAAAGCCATAAATATGTATTTCTGAGTCTTCTATCAAAAGTTACAGCTGTCTTTATGAAGACCATGAAAAACGCTTTATTTCACCATGTTAGTGCGTTTCTCGCTATTACATGCATTTGAATGGAGTTCTCGCCCGACACAAAGTATAGGTTTTCATTATGTGAATAATTTTAACATCTTAGCTCAAACAGCTGCAAAACCTGTTTGCCCAGCACGGGGATATTGAATTCTATAAGATAAAGCCATGAATACGTATGTCTGAGTCATCTATCAAAAGTTACACCGATTTATATGAAGTTGTGCAAAAACGCTTTATTTCGCCAAGACAGTGCTTTTCTGACGATTACATGCATTTGAATGGGGAACTCGGACGAAACAAAGTATAGGTTTTCATTATGTGAATAACTTGAAAATCTTAGCTCACACAGCTGCAAAACCTTTTTGCCCAGCACGGGGATATTGAATTCTATAAGATGAAGCCATAAATATGTATTTCTGAGTCTTCTATGAAAAGTTACAGCTGTCTTTATGAAGACCATGAAAAACGCTTTATTTCACCATGTTAGTGCGTTTCTCGCTATTACATGCATTTGAATGGAGTTCTCGCCCGACACAAAGTATAGGTTTTCATTATGTGAATAACTTGAAAATCTTAGCTCAAACAGCTGCAAAACCTTTTTGCCCAGCACGGGGATATTGAATTCTATAAGATGAAGCCATGAATATGTGTGTCTGAGTCGTCTATCAAAAGTTACAGCTGTCTTTATGAAGACCATGAAAAACCCTTTATATCACCACGTTAGTGCTTTTCTCGCTATTACATGCATTTGAATGGAGTTCTCGCCCTACACAAAGTATAGGTTTTCATTATGTGAATAACTTTAACATCTTAGCTCAAACAGCTGCAAAACTTGTTTGCCCAGCACGGGGAAATTGAATTCTATAAGATGAAGCCATAAACATGTGTGTCTGAGTCGTCTATCAAAAGTTACACCGATTTATATGAAGTTGTGCAAAAACGCTTTATTTCGCCAAGACAGTGCGTTGCTGACGATTACATGCATTTGAAAGGGGAACTCGCACGAAACAAAGTATAGGTTTTCATTATGTGAATAACTTGAAAAGCTTAGCTCACACAGCTGCAAAACCTTTTTGCCCAGCACGGGGATATTGAATTCTATAAGATGAAGCCATAAATATGTATTTCTGAGTCTTCTATGAAAAGTTACAGCTGTCTTTATGAAGACCATGAAAAACGCTTTATTTCACCATGTTAGTGCGTTTCTCGCTATTACATGCATTTGAATGGAGTTCTCGCCCGACACAAAGTATAGGTTTTCATTATGTGAATAATTTTAACATCTTAGCTCAAACAGCTGCAAAACCTGTTTGCCCAGCACGGGGATATTGAATTCTATAAGATAAAGCCATGAATACGTATATCTGAGTCGTCTATCAAAAGTTACACCGATTTATATGAAGTTGTGCAAAAACGCTTTATTTCGCCAAGACAGTGCGTTGCTGACGATTACATGCATTTGAATGGGGAACTCGCACGAAACAAAGTATAGGTTTTCATTATGTGAATAACTTGAAAATCTTAGCTCACACAGCTGCAAAACCTTTTTGCCCAGCACGGGGATATTGAATTCTATAAGATGAAGCCATAAATATGTATTTCTGAGTCTTCTATGAAAAGTTACAGCTGTCTTTATGAAGACCATGAAAAACGCTTTATTTCACCATGTTAGTGCGTTTCTCGCTATTACATGCATTTGAATGGAGTTCTCGCCCGACACAAAGTATAGGTTTTCATTATGTGAATAATTTTAACATCTTAGCTCAAACAGCTGCAAAACCTTTTTGCCCAGCACAAGGAAATTGAATTCTATAAGATGAAGCCATAAACATGTGTATCCGAGTCATCTATCAAAAGTTACAGCTATATATATGAAGTTGTGCAAAAACGCTTTCTTTCGCCAAGACAGTGCTTTTCTGACGATTACATGCATTTGAATGGGGAACTCGCCTGAAACAAAGTATAGGTTTTCATTATGTGAATAACTTTAACATTTTAGCTCAAACAGCTGCAAAACTTGTTTGCCCAGCACGGGGAAATTGAATTCTATAAGATGAAGCCATAAACATGTGTATCCGAGTCTTCTATCAAAAGTTACACCGATTTATATGAAGTTGTGCAACAACGCTTTATTTCGCCAAGCCAGTGCGTTTCTGACGATTACATGCATATGAATGGGGAACTCACACGAAACAAAGTATAGGTTTTCATTATGTGAATAACTTGAAAATCTTAGCTCACACAAATGCAAAACCTTTTTGCCCAGCACGGGGATATTGAATTCTATAAGATGAAGCCATAAACATGTGTGTCTGAGTCGTCTATCAAAAGTTACACCGATTTATATGAAGTTGTGCAAAAACGCTTTATTTCGCCAAGACAGTGCGTTTCTCACTGTTACATGCATTTGAATGGGGAACTCGACCGAAACAAAGTATAGGTTTTCATTATGTGAATAACTTGAAAAGCTTAGCTCACACAGCTGCAAAACCTTTTTGCCCAGCACGGGGATATTGAATTCTATAAGATGAAGCCATAAATATGTATTTCTGAGTCTTCTATGAAAAGTTACAGCTGTCTTTATGAAGACCATGAAAAACGCTTTATTTCACCATGTTAGTGCGTTTCTCGCTATTACATGCATTTGAATGGAGTTCTCGCCCGACACAAAGTATAGGTTTTCATTATGTGAATAATTTTAACATCTTAGCTCAAACAGCTGCAAAACCTGTTTGCCCAGCACGGGGATATTGAATTCTATAAGATAAAGCCATGAATACGTATATCTGAGTCGTCTATCAAAAGTTACACCGATTTATATGAAGTTGTGCAAAAACGCTTTATTTCGCCAAGACAGTGCGTTGCTGACGATTACATGCATTTGAATGGGGAACTCGCACGAAACAAAGTATAGGTTTTCATTATGTGAATAACTTGAAAATCTTAGCTCAAACAGCTGCAAAACCTTTTTGCCCAGCACAAGGAAATTGAATTCTATAAGATGAAGCCATAAACATGTGTATCCGAGTCATCTATCAAAAGTTACAGCTATATATATGAAGTTGTGCAAAAACGCTTTCTTTCGCCAAGACAGTGCTTTTCTGACGATTACATGCATTTGAATGGGGAACTCGCCTGAAACAAAGTATAGGTTTTCATTATGTGAATAACTTTAACATTTTAGCTCAAACAGCTGCAAAACTTGTTTGCCCAGCACGGGGAAATTGAATTCTATAAGATGAAGCCATAAACATGTGTATCCGAGTCTTCTATCAAAAGTTACACCGATTTATATGAAGTTGTGCAACAACGCTTTATTTCGCCAAGCCAGTGCGTTTCTGACGATTACATGCATATGAATGGGGAACTCACACGAAACAAAGTATAGGTTTTCATTATGTGAATAACTTGAAAATCTTAGCTCACACAAATGCAAAACCTTTTTGCCCAGCACGGGGATATTGAATTCTATAAGATGAAGCCATAAATATGTATTTCTGAGTCTTCTATGAAAAGTTACAGCTGTCTTTATGAAGACCATGAAAAACGCTTTATTTCACCATGTTAGTGCGTTTCTCGCTATTACATGCATTTGAATGGAGTTCTCGCCCGACACAAAGTATAGGTTTTCATTATGTGAATAATTTTAACATCTTAGCTCAAACAGCTGCAAAACCTGTTTGCCCAGCACGGGGATATTGAATTCTATAAGATAAAGCCATGAATACGTATATCTGAGTCGTCTATCAAAAGTTACACCGATTTATATGAAGTTGTGCAAAAACGCTTTATTTCGCCAAGACAGTGCGTTTCTGACGATTACATGCATTTGAATGGGGAACTCGCACGAAACAAAGTATAGGTTTTCATTATGTGAATAACTTGAAAATCTTAGCTCAAACAGCTGCAAAACCTTTTTGCCCAGCACAAGGAAATTGAATTCTATAAGATGAAGCCATAAACATGTGTGTCTGAGTCATCTATCAAAAGTTACACCGATTTATATGAAGTTGTGCAAAAACGCTTTATTTCGCCAAGACAGTGCGTTTCTGACGATTACATGCATTTGAATGGGGAACTCGCCTGAAACAAAGTATAGGTTTTCATTATGTGAATAACTTTAACATCTTAGCTCAAACAACTGCAAAACCTGTTTGCCCAGCACGGGGATATTGAATTCTAAAAGATAAAGCCATGAATACGTATGTCTGAGTCATCTATCAAAAGTTACACCGATTTATATGAAGTTGTGCAAAAACGCTTTATTTCGCCAAGACAGTGCGTTTCTGACGATTACATGCATTTGAATGGGGAACTCGCACGAAACAAAGTATAGGTTTTCATTATGTGAATAACTTGAAAATCTTAGCTCAAACAGCTGCAAAACCTTTTTGCCCAGCACAAGGAAATTGAATTCTATAAGATTAAACCATAAACATGTATATCCGAGTCATCTATCAAAAGTTACAGCGATTTATATGAAGTTGTGCAAAAACGCTTTCTTTCGCCAAGACAGTGCTTTTCTGACGATTACATGCATTTGAATGGGGAACTCGCCTGAAACAAAGTATAGGTTTTCATTATGTGAATAACTTTAACATCTTAGCTCAAACAGTTGCAAAACTTGTTTGCCCAGCACGGGGAAATTGAATTCTACAGGATGAAGCCATAAACATGTGTGTCTGAGTCTTCTATCAAAAGTTACACCGATTTATATGACGTTGTGCAAAAACGCTTTATTTCGCCAAGACAGTGCGTTTCTGACGATTACATGCATTTGAATGGGGAACTCGCACGAAACAAAGTATAGGTTTTCATTTTGTGAATAACTTGAAAATCTTAGCTCAAACAGCTGCAAAACCTGTTTGCCCAGCACGGGGATATTGAATTCTATAAGATGAAGCCATAAATGTGTATTTCTGAGTCATCTATCAAAAGTTACACCGATTTATATGAAGTTGTACAACAACGCTTTATTTCGCCAAGACAGTGCGTTTCTGACGATTACATGCATTTGAATGGGGAACTCGCCTGAAACAAAGTATAGGTTTTCATTATGTGAATAACTTTAACATCTTAGCTCAAACAGCTGCAGAACTTGTTTGCCCAGCACGGGGAAATTGAATTCTACAGGATGAAGCCATAAACAGGTGTGTCTGAGTCATCTATCAAAAGTTACACCGATTTATATGAAGTTGTGCAAAAACGCTTTATTTCGCCAAGACAGTGCGTTTCTGACGATTACATGCATTTGAATGGGGAACTCGCACGAAACAAAGTATAGGTTTTCATTATGTGAATAACTTTAACATCTTAGCTCAAACAACTGCAAAACCTGTTTGCCCAGCACGGGGATATTGAATTCTATAAGATAAAGCCATAAATATGTATTTCTGAGTCTTCTATCAAAAGTTACAGCTGTCTTCATGAAGACCATGAAAAACGCTTTATTTCACCACGTTGGTGCGTTTCTCGCTATTACATGCATTTAAATGGAGTTCTCGCCCGACACAAAGTATAGGTTTTCATTATGTGAATAACTTTGACATCTTAGCTCAAACAGCTGCAAAACCTTTTTGCCCAGCACGGGGAAATTGAATTCTACAGGATGAAGCCATAAACATGTGTGTCTGAGTCATCTATCAAAAGTTACACCGATTTATATGAAGTTGTGCAACAACGCTTTATTTCGCCAAGACAGTGCGTTTCTGACGATTACATGCATTTGAATGGGGAACTCGCCTGAAACAAAGTATAGGTTTTCATTATGTGAATAACTTTAACATCTTAGCTCACACAGCTGCAAAACCTGTTTGCCCAGCACGGGGATATTGAATTCTATAAGATAAAGCCATGAATACGTATATCTGAGTCGTCTATCAAAAGTTACACCGAATTATATGAAGTTGTGCAAAAACGCTTTATTTCGCCAAGACAGTGCGTTTCTGACGATTACATGCATTTGAATGGGGAACTCGCCTGAAACAAAGTATAGGTTTTCATTATGTGAATAACTTGAAAATCTTAGCTCAAACAGCTGCAAAACCTTTTTGCCCAGCACGGGGATATTGAATTCTATAAGATGAAGCCATAAATATGTATTTCTGAGTCTTCTATCAAAAGTTACAGCTGTCTTTATGAAGACCATGAAAAACGCTTTATTTCACCACCTTAGTGCGTTTCTCGCTATTACATGCATTTGAATGGAGTTCTCGCACGAAACAAAGTATAGGTTTTCATTATGTGAATAACTTTAACATCTTAGCTCAAACAGCTGCAAAACCTGTTTGCCCAGCACGGGAACCTTGAGTTCTATAAGATAAAGCCATAAACATGTGTATCCGAGTCTTCTATCAAAAGTTACAGCTATTCATATGAAGTTGTACAAAAACGCTTTCTTTCGCCAAGACAGTGCGTTTCTCACTGTTACATGCATTTGAATGGGGAACTCGACCGAAACAAAGTATAGGTTTCCACTATGTGAATAACTTGGAAATCTTAGCTCAAACAGCTGCAAAACCTGTTTTCCCAGCACGGGGACCTTGAGTTCTATAATATAAGGCCATAAACATGTTTGTCTGAGTCTTCTATCAAAAGTTACAGCTATTTCTATGAAGTTGTACAAAAACGCTTTCTTTCGCCAAGACAGTGCGTTTCTCACTGTTACATGCATTTGAATGGGGAACTCGACCGAAACAAAGTATAGGTTTTCATTATGTGAATAACTTGGAAATCTTAGCTCAAACAGCTGCAAAACCTGTTTTCCCAGCACGGGAACCTTGAGTTCTATAAGATAAAGCCATAAACATGTGTATCCGAGTCTTCTATCAAAAGTTACAGCTATTCATATGAAGTTGTACAAAAACGCTTTCTTTCGCCAAGACAGTGCGTTTCTCACTGTTACATGCATTTGAATGGGGAACTCGACCGAAACAAAGTATAGGTTTTCATTATGTGAATAACTTGGAAATCTTAGCTCAAACAGCTGCAAAACCTGTTTTCCCAGCACGGAGACCTTGAGTTCTATAATATAAGGCCATAAACATGTTTGTCTGAGTCTTCTATCAAAAGTTACAGCTATTTCTATGAAGTTGTACAAAAACGCTTTCTTTCGCCAAGACAGTGCGTTTCTCACTGTTACATGCATTTGAATGGGGAACTCGACCGAAACAAAGTATAGGTTTTCATTATGTGAATAACTTGGAAATCTTAGCTCAAACAGCTGCAAAACCTGTTTTCCCAGCACGGGGACCTTGAGTTCTATAATATAAGGCCATAAACATGTTTGTCTGAGTCTTCTATCAAAAGTTACAGCTATTTCTATGAAGTTGTACAAAAACGCTTTCTTTCGCCAAGACAGTGCGTTTCTCACTGTTACATGCATTTGAATGGGGAACTCGACCGAAACAAAGTATAGGTTTTCATTATGTGAATAACTTGGAAATCTTAGCTCAAACAGCTGCAAAACCTGTTTGCCCAGCACGGGAACCTTGAGTTCTATAAGATAAAGCCATAAACATGTGTATCCGAGTCTTCTATCAAAAGTTACAGCTATTCATATGAAGTTGTACAAAAACGCTTTCTTTCGCCAAGACAGTGCGTTTCTCACTGTTACATGCATTTGAATGGGGAACTCGACCGAAACAAAGTATAGGTTTTCATTATGTGAATAACTTGGAAATCTTAGCTCAAACAGCTGCAAAACCTGTTTTCCCAGCACGGGGACCTTGAGTTCTATAATATAAGGCCATAAACATGTTTGTCTGAGTCTTCTATCAAAAGTTACAGCTATTTCTATGAAGTTGTACAAAAACGCTTAATTTCGCCAAGACAGTGCGTTTCTCACTGTTACATGCATTTGAATGGGGAACTCGACCGAAACAAAATATAGGTTTTCATTATGTGAATAACTTGGAAATCTTAGCTCAAACAGCTGCAAAACCTGTTTTCCCAGCACGGGAACCTTGAGTTCTATAATATAAGGCCATAAACATGTTTGTCTGAGTCTTCTATCAAAAGTTACAGCTATTTCTATGAAGTTGTACAAAAACGCTTAATTTCGCCAAGACAGTGCGTTTCTCACTGTTACATGCATTTGAATGGGGAACTCGACCGAAACAAAGTATAGGTTTTCATTATGTGAATAACTTGGAAATCTTAGCTCAAACAGCTGCAAAACCTGTTTTCCCAGCACGGGAACCTTGAGTTCTATAATATAAGGCCATAAACATGTTTGTCTGAGTCTTCTATCAAAAGTTACAGCTATTTCTATGAAGTTGTACAAAAACGCTTTCTTTCGCCAAGACAGTGCGTTTCTCACTGTTACATGCATTTGAATGGGGAACTCGACCGAAACAAAGTATAGGTTTTCATTATGTGAATAACTTGGAAATCTTAGCTCAAACAGCTGCAAAGCCTGTTTTCCCAGCACGGGAACCTTGAGTTCTATAAGATAAAGCCATAAACATGTGTATCCGAGTCTTCTATCAAAAGTTACAGCTATTCATATGAAGTTGTACAAAAACGCTTTCTTTCGCCAAGACAGTGCGTTTCTCACTGTTACATGCATTTGAATGGGGAACTCGACCGAAACAAAGTATAGGTTTTCATTATGTGAATAACTTGGAAATCTTAGCTCAAACAGCTGCAAAACCTGTTTTCCCAGCACGGAGACCTTGAGTTCTATAATATAAGGCCATAAACATGTTTGTCTGAGTCTTCTATCAAAAGTTACAGCTATTTCTATGAAGTTGTACAAAAACGCTTTCTTTCGCCAAGACAGTGCGTTTCTCACTGTTACATGCATTTGAATGGGGAACTCGACCGAAACAAAGTATAGGTTTTCATTATGTGAATAACTTGGAAATCTTAGCTCAAACAGCTGCAAAACCTGTTTTCCCAGCACGGGAACCTTGAGTTCTATAATATAAGGCCATAAACATGTTTGTCTGAGTCTTCTATCAAAAGTTACAGCTATTTCTATGAAGTTGTACAAAAACGCTTTCTTTCGCCAAGACAGTGCGTTTCTCACTGTTACATGCATTTGAATGGGGAACTCGACCGAAACAAAGTATAGGTTTTCATTATGTGAATAACTTGGAAATCTTAGCTCAAACAGCTGCAAAACCTGTTTTCCCAGCACGGGAACCTTGAGTTCTATAAGATAAAGCCATAAACATGTGTATCCGAGTCTTCTATCAAAAGTTACAGCTATTCATATGAAGTTGTACAAAAACGCTTTCTTTCGCCAAGACAGTGCGTTTCTCACTGTTACATGCATTTGAATGGGGAACTCGACCGAAACAAAGTATAGGTTTTCATTATGTGAATAACTTGGAAATCTTAGCTCAAACAGCTGCAAAACCTGTTTTCCCAGCACGGAGACCTTGAGTTCTATAATATAAGGCCATAAACATGTTTGTCTGAGTCTTCTATCAAAAGTTACAGCTATTTCTATGAAGTTGTACAAAAACGCTTTCTTTCGCCAAGACAGTGCGTTTCTCACTGTTACATGCATTTGAATGGGGAACTCGACCGAAACAAAGTATAGGTTTTCATTATGTGAATAACTTGGAAATCTTAGCTCAAACAGCTGCAAAACCTGTTTTCCCAGCACGGGGACCTTGAGTTCTATAATATAAGGCCATAAACATGTTTGTCTGAGTCTTCTATCAAAAGTTACAGCTATTTCTATGAAGTTGTACAAAAACGCTTTCTTTCGCCAAGACAGTGCGTTTCTCACTGTTACATGCATTTGAATGGGGAACTCGACCGAAACAAAGTATAGGTTTTCATTATGTGAATAACTTGGAAATCTTAGCTCAAACAGCTGCAAAACCTGTTTGCCCAGCACGGGAACCTTGAGTTCTATAAGATAAAGCCATAAACATGTGTATCCGAGTCTTCTATCAAAAGTTACAGCTATTCATATGAAGTTGTACAAAAACGCTTTCTTTCGCCAAGACAGTGCGTTTCTCACTGTTACATGCATTTGAATGGGGAACTCGACCGAAACAAAGTATAGGTTTTCATTATGTGAATAACTTGGAAATCTTAGCTCAAACAGCTGCAAAACCTGTTTTCCCAGCACGGGGACCTTGAGTTCTATAATATAAGGCCATAAACATGTTTGTCTGAGTCTTCTATCAAAAGTTACAGCTATTTCTATGAAGTTGTACAAAAACGCTTAATTTCGCCAAGACAGTGCGTTTCTCACTGTTACATGCATTTGAATGGGGAACTCGACCGAAACAAAATATAGGTTTTCATTATGTGAATAACTTGGAAATCTTAGCTCAAACAGCTGCAAAACCTGTTTTCCCAGCACGGGAACCTTGAGTTCTATAATATAAGGCCATAAACATGTTTGTCTGAGTCTTCTATCAAAAGTTACAGCTATTTCTATGAAGTTGTACAAAAACGCTTAATTTCGCCAAGACAGTGCGTTTCTCACTGTTACATGCATTTGAATGGGGAACTCGACCGAAACAAAGTATAGGTTTTCATTATGTGAATAACTTGGAAATCTTAGCTCAAACAGCTGCAAAACCTGTTTTCCCAGCACGGGAACCTTGAGTTCTATAATATAAGGCCATAAACATGTTTGTCTGAGTCTTCTATCAAAAGTTACAGCTATTTCTATGAAGTTGTACAAAAACGCTTTCTTTCGCCAAGACAGTGCGTTTCTCACTGTTACATGCATTTGAATGGGGAACTCGACCGAAACAAAGTATAGGTTTTCATTATGTGAATAACTTGGAAATCTTAGCTCAAACAGCTGCAAAACCTGTTTTCCCAGCACGGGAACCTTGAGTTCTATAAGATAAAGCCATAAACATGTGTATCCGAGTCTTCTATCAAAAGTTACAGCTATTCATATGAAGTTGTACAAAAACGCTTTCTTTCGCCAAGACAGTGCGTTTCTCACTGTTACATGCATTTGAATGGGGAACTCGACCGAAACAAAGTATAGGTTTTCATTATGTGAATAACTTGGAAATCTTAGCTCAAACAGCTGCAAAACCTGTTTTCCCAGCACGGAGACCTTGAGTTCTATAATATAAGGCCATAAACATGTTTTTCTGAGTCTTCTATCAAAAGTTACAGCTATTTCTATGAAGTTGTACAAAAACGCTTTCTTTCGCCAAGACAGTGCGTTTCTCACTGTTACATGCATTTGAATGGGGAACTCGACCGAAACAAAGTATAGGTTTTCATTATGTGAATAACTTGGAAATCTTAGCTCAAACAGCTGCAAAACCTGTTTTCCCAGCACGGGAACCTTGAGTTCTATAATATAAGGCCATAAACATGTTTGTCTGAGTCTTCTATCAAAAGTTACAGCTATTTCTATGAAGTTGTACAAAAACGCTTTCTTTCGCCAAGACAGTGCGTTTCTCACTGTTACATGCATTTGAATGGGGAACTCGACCGAAACAAAGTATAGGTTTTCATTATGTGAATAACTTGGAAATCTTAGCTCAAACAGCTGCAAAACCTGTTTTCCCAGCACGGGAACCTTGAGTTCTATAAGATAAAGCCATAAACATGTGTATCCGAGTCTTCTATCAAAAGTTACAGCTATTCATATGAAGTTGTACAAAAACGCTTTCTTTCGCCAAGACAGTGCGTTTCTCACTGTTACATGCATTTGAATGGGGAACTCGACCGAAACAAAGTATAGGTTTTCATTATGTGAATAACTTGGAAATCTTAGCTCAAACAGCTGCAAAACCTGTTTTCCCAGCACGGAGACCTTGAGTTCTATAATATAAGGCCATAAACATGTTTGTCTGAGTCTTCTATCAAAAGTTACAGCTATTTCTATGAAGTTGTACAAAAACGCTTTCTTTCGCCAAGACAGTGCGTTTCTCACTGTTACATGCATTTGAATGGGGAACTCGACCGAAACAAAGTATAGGTTTTCATTATGTGAATAACTTGGAAATCTTAGCTCAAACAGCTGCAAAACCTGTTTTCCCAGCACGGGGACCTTGAGTTCTATAATATAAGGCCATAAACATGTTTGTCTGAGTCTTCTATCAAAAGTTACAGCTATTTCTATGAAGTTGTACAAAAACGCTTAATTTCGCCAAGACAGTGCGTTTCTCACTGTTACATGCATTTGAATGGGGAACTCGACCGAAACAAAGTATAGGTTTTCATTATGTGAATAACTTGGAAATCTTAGCTCAAACAGCTGCAAAACCTGTTTTCCCAGCACGGGAACCTTGAGTTCTATAATATAAGGCCATAAACATGTTTGTCTGAGTCTTCTATCAAAAGTTACAGCTATTTCTATGAAGTTGTACAAAAACGCTTTCTTTCACCAAGACAGTGCGTTTCTCACTGTTACATGCATTTGAATGGGGAACTCGACCGAAACAAAGTATAGGTTTTCATTATGTGAATAACTTGGAAATCTTAGCTCAAACAGCTGCAAAACCTGTTTTCCCAGCACGGGAACCTTGAGTTCTATAAGATAAAGCCATAAACATGTGTATCCGAGTCTTCTATCAAAAGTTACAGCTATTCATATGAAGTTGTACAAAAACGCTTTCTTTCGCCAAGACAGTGCGTTTCTCACTGTTACATGCATTTGAATGGGGAACTCGACCGAAACAAAGTATAGGTTTTCATTATGTGAATAACTTGGAAATCTTAGCTCAAACAGCTGCAAAACCTGTTTTCCCAGCACGGAGACCTTGAGTTCTATAATATAAGGCCATAAACATGTTTGTCTGAGTCTTCTATCAAAAGTTACAGCTATTTCTATGAAGTTGTACAAAAACGCTTTCTTTCGCCAAGACAGTGCGTTTCTCTGACGATTACATGCATTTAAATGGGGAACTCGACCGAAACAAAGTATAGGTTTTCATTATGTGAATAACTTGGAAATCTTAGCTCAAACAGCTGCAAAACCTGTTTTCCCAGCACGGGGACCTTGAGTTCTATAATATAAGGCCATAAACATGTTTGTCTGAGTCTTCTATCAAAAGTTACAGCTATTTCTATGAAGTTGTACAAAAACGCTTTCTTTCGCCAAGACAGTGCGTTTCTCACTGTTACATGCATTTGAATGGGGAACTCGACCGAAACAAAGTATAGGTTTTCATTATGTGAATAACTTGGAAATCTTAGCTCAAACAGCTGCAAAACCTGTTTGCCCAGCACGGGAACCTTGAGTTCTATAAGATAAAGCCATAAACATGTGTATCCGAGTCTTCTATCAAAAGTTACAGCTATTCATATGAAGTTGTACAAAAACGCTTTCTTTCGCCAAGACAGTGCGTTTCTCACTGTTACATGCATTTGAATGGGGAACTCGACCGAAACAAAGTATAGGTTTTCATTATGTGAATAACTTGGAAATCTTAGCTCAAACAGCTGCAAAACCTGTTTTCCCAGCACGGGAACCTTGAGTTCTATAATATAAGGCCATAAACATGTTTGTCTGAGTCTTCTATCAAAAGTTACAGCTATTTCTATGAAGTTGTACAAAAACGCTTTCTTTCGCCAAGACAGTGCGTTTCTCACTGTTACATGCATTTGAATGGGGAACTCGACCGAAACAAAGTATAGGTTTTCATTATGTGAATAACTTGGAAATCTTAGCTCAAACAGCTGCAAAACCTGTTTTCCCAGCACGGGAACCTTGAGTTCTATAAGATAAAGCCATAAACATGTGTATCCGAGTCTTCTATCAAAAGTTACAGCTATTCATATGAAGTTGTACAAAAACGCTTTCTTTCGCCAAGACAGTGCGTTTCTCACTGTTACATGCATTTGAATGGGGAACTCGACCGAAACAAAGTATAGGTTTTCATTATGTGAATAACTTGGAAATCTTAGCTCAAACAGCTGCAAAACCTGTTTTCCCAGCACGGAGACCTTGAGTTCTATAATATAAGGCCATAAACATGTTTGTCTGAGTCTTCTATCAAAAGTTACAGCTATTTCTATGAAGTTGTACAAAAACGCTTTCTTTCGCCAAGACAGTGCGTTTCTCTGACGATTACATGCATTTAAATGGGGAACTCGACCGAAACAAAGTATAGGTTTTCATTATGTGAATAACTTGGAAATCTTAGCTCAAACAGCTGCAAAACCTGTTTTCCCAGCACGGGGACCTTGAGTTCTATAATATAAGGCCATAAACATGTTTGTCTGAGTCTTCTATCAAAAGTTACAGCTATTTCTATGAAGTTGTACAAAAACGCTTTCTTTCGCCAAGACAGTGCGTTTCTCACTGTTACATGCATTTGAATGGGGAACTCGACCGAAACAAAGTATAGGTTTTCATTATGTGAATAACTTGGAAATCTTAGCTCAAACAGCTGCAAAACCTGTTTGCCCAGCACGGGAACCTTGAGTTCTATAAGATAAAGCCATAAACATGTGTATCCGAGTCTTCTATCAAAAGTTACAGCTATTCATATGAAGTTGTACAAAAACGCTTTCTTTCGCCAAGACAGTGCGTTTCTCACTGTTACATGCATTTGAATGGGGAACTCGACCGAAACAAAGTATAGGTTTTCATTATGTGAATAACTTGGAAATCTTAGCTCAAACAGCTGCAAAACCTGTTTTCCCAGCACGGGAACCTTGAGTTCTATAATATAAGGCCATAAACATGTTTGTCTGAGTCTTCTATCAAAAGTTACAGCTATTTCTATGAAGTTGTACAAAAACGCTTTCTTTCGCCAAGACAGTGCGTTTCTCACTGTTACATGCATTTGAATGGGGAACTCGACCGAAACAAAGTATAGGTTTTCATTATGTGAATAACTTGGAAATCTTAGCTCAAACAGCTGCAAAACCTGTTTTCCCAGCACGGGAACCTTGAGTTCTATAAGATAAAGCCATAAACATGTGTATCCGAGTCTTCTATCAAAAGTTACAGCTATTCATATGAAGTTGTACAAAAACGCTTTCTTTCGCCAAGACAGTGCGTTTCTCACTGTTACATGCATTTGAATGGGGAACTCGACCGAAACAAAGTATAGGTTTTCATTATGTGAATAACTTGGAAATCTTAGCTCAAACAGCTGCAAAACCTGTTTTCCCAGCACGGAGACCTTGAGTTCTATAATATAAGGCCATAAACATGTTTGTCTGAGTCTTCTATCAAAAGTTACAGCTATTTCTATGAAGTTGTACAAAAACGCTTTCTTTCGCCAAGACAGTGCGTTTCTCACTGTTACATGCATTTGAATGGGGAACTCGACCGAAACAAAGTATAGGTTTTCATTATGTGAATAACTTGGAAATCTTAGCTCAAACAGCTGCAAAACCTGTTTTCCCAGCACGGGAACCTTGAGTTCTATAATATAAGGCCATAAACATGTTTGTCTGAGTCTTCTATCAAAAGTTACAGCTATTTCTATGAAGTTGTACAAAAACGCTTTCTTTCGCCAAGACAGTGCGTTTCTCACTGTTACATGCATTTGAATGGGGAACTCGACCGAAACAAAGTATAGGTTTTCATTATGTGAATAACTTGGAAATCTTAGCTCAAACAGCTGCAAAACCTGTTTTCCCAGCACGGGAACCTTGAGTTCTATAAGATAAAGCCATAAACATGTGTATCCGAGTCTTCTATCAAAAGTTACAGCTATTCATATGAAGTTGTACAAAAACGCTTTCTTTCGCCAAGACAGTGCGTTTCTCACTGTTACATGCATTTGAATGGGGAACTCGACCGAAACAAAGTATAGGTTTTCATTATGTGAATAACTTGGAAATCTTAGCTCAAACAGCTGCAAAACCTGTTTTCCCAGCACGGAGACCTTGAGTTCTATAATATAAGGCCATAAACATGTTTGTCTGAGTCTTCTATCAAAAGTTACAGCTATTTCTATGAAGTTGTACAAAAACGCTTTCTTTCGCCAAGACAGTGCGTTTCTCACTGTTACATGCATTTGAATGGGGAACTCGACCGAAACAAAGTATAGGTTTTCATTATGTGAATAACTTGGAAATCTTAGCTCAAACAGCTGCAAAACCTGTTTTCCCAGCACGGAGATCTTGAGTTCTATAATATAAGGCCATAAACATGTTTGTCTGAGTCTTCTATCAAAAGTTACAGCTATTCATATGAAGTTGTACAAAAACGCTTTCTTTCGCCAAGACAGTGCGTTTCTCACTGTTACATGCATTTGAATGGGGAACTCGACCGAAACAAAGTATAGGTTTTCATTATGTGAATAACTTGGAAATCTTAGCTCAAACAGCTGCAAAACCTGTTTTCCCAGCACGGGAACCTTGAGTTCTATAATATAAGGCCATAAACATGTTTGTCTGAGTCTTCTATCAAAAGTTACAGCTATTTCTATGAAGTTGTACAAAAACGCTTTCTTTCGCCAAGACAGTGCGTTTCTCACTGTTACATGCATTTGAATGGGGAACTCGACCGAAACAAAGTATAGGTTTTCATTATGTGAATAACTTGGAAATCTTAGCTCAAACAGCTGCAAAACCTGTTTTCCCAGCACGGGAACCTTGAGTTCTATAAGATAAAGCCATAAACATGTGTATCCGAGTCTTCTATCAAAGGTTACAGCTATTCATATGAAGTTGTACAAAAACGCTTTCTTTCGCCAAGACAGTGCGTTTCTCACTGTTACATGCATTTGAATGGGGAACTCGACCGAAACAAAGTATAGGTTTTCATTATGTGAATAACTTGGAAATCTTAGCTCAAGCAGCTGCAAAACCTGTTTTCCCAGCACGGAGACCTTGAGTTCTATAATATAAGGCCATAAACATGTTTGTCTGAGTCTTCTATCAAAAGTTACAGCTATTTCTATGAAGTTGTACAAAAACGCTTTCTTTCGCCAAGACAGTGCGTTTCTCACTGTTACATGCATTTGAATGGGGAACTCGACCGAAACAAAGTATAGGTTTTCATTATGTGAATAACTTGGAAATCTTAGCTCAAACAGCTGCAAAACCTGTTTTCCCAGCACGGAGATCTTGAGTTCTATAATATAAGGCCATAAACATGTTTGTCTGAGTCTTCTATCAAAAGTTACAGCTATTTCTATGAAGTTGTACAAAAACGCTTTCTTTCGCCAAGACAGTGCGTTTCTCACTGTTACATGCATTTAAATGGGGAACTCGACCGAAACAAAGTATAGGTTTTCATTATGTGAATAACTTGGAAATCTTAGCTCAAACAGCTGCAAAACCTGTTTGCCCAGCACGGGAACCTTGAGTTCTATAAGATAAAGCCATAAACATGTGTATCCGAGTCTTCTATCAAAAGTTACAGCTATTCATATGAAGTTGTACAAAAACGCTTTCTTTCGCCAAGACAGTGCGTTTCTCACTGTTACATGCATTTGAATGGGGAACTCGACCGAAACAAAGTATAGGTTTTCATTATGTGAATAACTTGGAAATCTTAGCTCAAACAGCTGCAAAACCTGTTTGCCCAGCACGGGAACCTTGAGTTCTATAAGATAAAGCCATAAACATGTGTATCCGAGTCTTCTATCAAAAGTTACAGCTATTTCTATGAAGTTGTACAAAAACGCTTAATTTCGCCAAGACAGTGCGTTTCTCACTGTTACATGCATTTGAATGGGGAACTCGACCGAAACAAAGTATAGGTTTTCATTATGTGAATAACTTGGAAATCTTAGCTCAAACAGCTGCAAAACCTGTTTTCCCAGCACGGAGACCTTGAGTTCTATAATATAAGGCCATAAACATGTTTGTCTGAGTCTTCTATCAAAAGTTACAGCTATTTCTATGAAGTTGTACAAAAACGCTTAATTTCGCCAAGACAGTGCGTTTCTCACTGTTACATGCATTTGAATGGGGAACTCGACCGAAACAAAGTATAGGTTTTCATTATGTGAATAACTTGGAAATCTTAGCTCAAACAGCTGCAAAACCTGTTTTCCCAGCACGGGAACCTTGAGTTCTATAAGATAAAGCCATAAACATGTGTATCCGAGTCTTCTATCAAAAGTTACAGCTATTCATATGAAGTTGTACAAAAACGCTTTCTTTCGCCAAGACAGTGCGTTTCTCACTGTTACATGCATTTGAATGGGGAACTCGACCGAAACAAAGTATAGGTTTTCATTATGTGAATAACTTGGAAATCTTAGCTCAAACAGCTGCAAAACCTGTTTTCCCAGCACGGAGACCTTGAGTTCTATAATATAAGGCCATAAACATGTTTGTCTGAGTCTTCTATCAAAAGTTACAGCTATTCATATGAAGTTGTACAAAAACGCTTTCTTTCGCCAAGACAGTGCGTTTCTCACTGTTACATGCATTTGAATGGGGAACTCGACCGAAACAAAGTATAGGTTTTCCTTATGTGAATAACTTGGAAATCTTAGCTCAAACAGCTGCAAAACCTGTTTGCCCAGCACGGGAACCTTGAGTTCTATAAGATAAAGCCATAAACATGTGTATCCGAGTCTTCTATCAAAAGTTACAGCTATTCATATGAAGTTGTACAAAAACGCTTTCTTTCGCCAAGACAGTGCGTTTCTCACTGTTACATGCATTTGAATGGGGAACTCGACCGAAACAAAGTATAGGTTTTCATTATGTGAATAACTTGGAAATCTTAGCTCAAACAGCTGCAAAACCTGTTTTCCCAGCACGGGAACCTTGAGTTCTATAAGATAAAGCCATAAACATGTGTATCCGAGTCTTCTATCAAAAGTTACAGCTATTTCTATGAAGTTGTACAAAAACGCTTTCTTTCGCCAAGACAGTGCGTTTCTCACTGTTACATGCATTTGAATGGGGAACTCGACCGAAACAAAGTATAGGTTTTCATTATGTGAATAACTTGGAAATCTTAGCTCAAACAGCTGCAAAACCTGTTTTCCCAGCACGGGAACCTTGAGTTCTATAAGATAAAGCCATAAACATGTGTATCCGAGTCTTCTATCAAAAGTTACAGCTATTCATATGAAGTTGTACAAAAACGCTTTCTTTCGCCAAGACAGTGCGTTTCTCACTGTTACATGCATTTGAATGGGGAACTCGACCGAAACAAAGTATAGGTTTTCATTATGTGAATAACTTGGAAATCTTAGCTCAAACAGCTGCAAAACCTGTTTTCCCAGCACGGGGACCTTGAGTTCTATAATATAAGGCCATAAACATGTTTGTCTGAGTCTTCTATCAAAAGTTACAGCTATTTCTATGAAGTTGTACAAAAACGCTTAATTTCGCCAAGACAGTGCGTTTCTCACTGTTACATGCATTTGAATGGGGAACTCGACCGAAACAAAGTATAGGTTTTCATTATGTGAATAACTTGGAAATCTTAGCTCAAACAGCTGCAAAACCTGTTTTCCCAGCACGGGAACCTTGAGTTCTATAAGATAAAGCCATAAACATGTGTATCCGAGTCTTCTATCAAAGGTTACAGCTATTCATATGAAGTTGTACAAAAACGCTTTCTTTCGCCAAGACAGTGCGTTTCTCACTGTTACATGCATTTGAATGGGGAACTCGACCGAAACAAAGTATAGGTTTTCATTATGTGAATAACTTGGAAATCTTAGCTCAAGCAGCTGCAAAACCTGTTTTCCCAGCACGGAGACCTTGAGTTCTATAATATAAGGCCATAAACATGTTTGTCTGAGTCTTCTATCAAAAGTTACAGCTATTTCTATGAAGTTGTACAAAAACGCTTTCTTTCGCCAAGACAGTGCGTTTCTCACTGTTACATGCATTTGAATGGGGAACTCGACCGAAACAAAGTATAGGTTTTCATTATGTGAATAACTTGGAAATCTTAGCTCAAACAGCTGCAAAACCTGTTTTCCCAGCACGGGAACCTTGAGTTCTATAATATAAAGCCATAAACATGTGTATCCGAGTCTTCTATCAAAGGTTACAGCTATTCATATGAAGTTGTACAAAAACGCTTTCTTTCGCCAAGACAGTGCGTTTCTCACTGTTACATGCATTTGAATGGGGAACTCGACCGAAACAAAGTATAGGTTTTCATTATGTGAATAACTTGGAAATCTTAGCTCAAACAGCTGCAAAACCTGTTTTCCCAGCACGGGGACCTTGAGTTCTATAATATAAGGCCATAAACATGTTTGTCTGAGTCTTCTATCAAAAGTTACAGCTATTTCTATGAAGTTGTACAAAAACGCTTAATTTCGCCAAGACAGTGCGTTTCTCACTGTTACATGCATTTGAATGGGGAACTCGACCGAAACAAAGTATAGGTTTTCATTATGTGAATAACTTGGAAATCTTAGCTCAAACAGCTGCAAAACCTGTTTTCCCAGCACGGGAACCTTGAGTTCTATAAGATAAAGCCATAAACATGTGTATCCGAGTCTTCTATCAAAGGTTACAGCTATTCATATGAAGTTGTACAAAAACGCTTTCTTTCGCCAAGACAGTGCGTTTCTCACTGTTACATGCATTTGAATGGGGAACTCGACCGAAACAAAGTATAGGTTTTCATTATGTGAATAACTTGGAAATCTTAGCTCAAGCAGCTGCAAAACCTGTTTTCCCAGCACGGAGACCTTGAGTTCTATAATATAAGGCCATAAACATGTTTGTCTGAGTCTTCTATCAAAAGTTACAGCTATTTCTATGAAGTTGTACAAAAACGCTTTCTTTCGCCAAGACAGTGCGTTTCTCACTGTTACATGCATTTGAATGGGGAACTCGACCGAAACAAAGTATAGGTTTTCATTATGTGAATAACTTGGAAATCTTAGCTCAAACAGCTGCAAAACCTGTTTTCCCAGCACGGGAACCTTGAGTTCTATAATATAAAGCCATAAACATGTGTATCCGAGTCTTCTATCAAAGGTTACAGCTATTCATATGAAGTTGTACAAAAACGCTTTCTTTCGCCAAGACAGTGCGTTTCTCACTGTTACATGCATTTGAATGGGGAACTCGACCGAAACAAAGTATAGGTTTTCATTATGTGAATAACTTGGAAATCTTAGCTCAAACAGCTGCAAAACCTGTTTTCCCAGCACGGAGACCTTGAGTTCTATAATATAAGGCCATAAACATGTTTGTCTGAGTCTTCTATCAAAAGTTACAGCTATTTCTATGAAGTTGTACAAAAACGCTTTCTTTCGCCAAGACAGTGCGTTTCTCACTGTTACATGCATTTGAATGGGGAACTCGACCGAAACAAAGTATAGGTTTTCATTATGTGAATAACTTGGAAATCTTAGCTCAAACAGCTGCAAAACCTGTTTTCCCAGCACGGAGACCTTGAGTTCTATAATATAAGGCCATAAACATGTTTGTCTGAGTCTTCTATCAAAAGTTACAGCTATTTCTATGAAGTTGTACAAAAACGCTTTCTTTCGCCAAGACAGTGCGTTTCTCACTGTTACATGCATTTAAATGGGGAACTCGACCGAAACAAAGTATAGGTTTTCATTATGTGAATAACTTGGAAATCTTAGCTCAAACAGCTGCAAAACCTGTTTTCCCAGCACGGGAACCTTGAGTTCTATAAGATAAAGCCATAAACATGTGTATCCGAGTCTTCTATCAAAAGTTACAGCTATTCATATGAAGTTGTACAAAAACGCTTTCTTTCGCCAAGACAGTGCGTTTCTCACTGTTACATGCATTTGAATGGGGAACTCGACCGAAACAAAGTATAGGTTTTCCTTATGTGAATAACTTGGAAATCTTAGCTCAAACAGCTGCAAAACCTGTTTGCCCAGCACGGGAACCTTGAGTTCTATAAGATAAAGCCATAAACATGTGTATCCGAGTCTTCTATCAAAAGTTACAGCTATTCATATGAAGTTGTACAAAAACGCTTTCTTTCGCCAAGACAGTGCGTTTCTCACTGTTACATGCATTTGAATGGGGAACTCGACCGAAACAAAGTATAGGTTTTCATTATGTGAATAACTTGGAAATCTTAGCTCAAACAGCTGCAAAACCTGTTTTCCCAGCACGGGAACCTTGAGTTCTATAAGATAAAGCCATAAACATGTGTATCCGAGTCTTCTATCAAAAGTTACAGCTATTTCTATGAAGTTGTACAAAAACGCTTTCTTTCGCCAAGACAGTGCGTTTCTCACTGTTACATGCATTTGAATGGGGAACTCGACCGAAACAAAGTATAGGTTTTCATTATGTGAATAACTTGGAAATCTTAGCTCAAACAGCTGCAAAACCTGTTTTCCCAGCACGGGAACCTTGAGTTCTATAAGATAAAGCCATAAACATGTGTATCCGAGTCTTCTATCAAAAGTTACAGCTATTCATATGAAGTTGTACAAAAACACTTTCTTTCGCCAAGACAGTGCGTTTCTCACTGTTACATGCATTTGAATGGGGAACTCGACCGAAACAAAGTATAGGTTTTCATTATGTGAATAACTTGGAAATCTTAGCTCAAACAGCTGCAAAACCTGTTTTCCCAGCACGGGGACCTTGAGTTCTATAATATAAGGCCATAAACATGTTTGTCTGAGTCTTCTATCAAAAGTTACAGCTATTTCTATGAAGTTGTACAAAAACGCTTTCTTTCGCCAAGACAGTGCGTTTCTCACTGTTACATGCATTTGAATGGGGAACTCGACCGAAACAAAGTATAGGTTTTCATTATGTGAATAACTTGGAAATCTTAGCTCAAACAGCTGCAAAACCTGTTTTCCCAGCACGGGAACCTTGAGTTCTATAAGATAAAGCCATAAACATGTGTATCCGAGTCTTCTATCAAAGGTTACAGCTATTCATATGAAGTTGTACAAAAACGCTTTCTTTCGCCAAGACAGTGCGTTTCTCACTGTTACATGCATTTGAATGGGGAACTCGACCGAAACAAAGTATAGGTTTTCATTATGTGAATAACTTGGAAATCTTAGCTCAAGCAGCTGCAAAACCTGTTTTCCCAGCACGGAGACCTTGAGTTCTATAATATAAGGCCATAAACATGTTTGTCTGAGTCTTCTATCAAAAGTTACAGCTATTTCTATGAAGTTGTACAAAAACGCTTTCTTTCGCCAAGACAGTGCGTTTCTCACTGTTACATGCATTTGAATGGGGAACTCGACCGAAACAAAGTATAGGTTTTCATTATGTGAATAACTTGGAAATCTTAGCTCAAACAGCTGCAAAACCTGTTTTCCCAGCACGGGAACCTTGAGTTCTATAATATAAAGCCATAAACATGTGTATCCGAGTCTTCTATCAAAGGTTACAGCTATTCATATGAAGTTGTACAAAAACGCTTTCTTTCGCCAAGACAGTGCGTTTCTCACTGTTACATGCATTTGAATGGGGAACTCGACCGAAACAAAGTATAGGTTTTCATTATGTGAATAACTTGGAAATCTTAGCTCAAACAGCTGCAAAACCTGTTTTCCCAGCACGGGGACCTTGAGTTCTATAATATAAGGCCATAAACATGTTTGTCTGAGTCTTCTATCAAAAGTTACAGCTATTTCTATGAAGTTGTACAAAAACGCTTAATTTCGCCAAGACAGTGCGTTTCTCACTGTTACATGCATTTGAATGGGGAACTCGACCGAAACAAAGTATAGGTTTTCATTATGTGAATAACTTGGAAATCTTAGCTCAAACAGCTGCAAAACCTGTTTTCCCAGCACGGGAACCTTGAGTTCTATAAGATAAAGCCATAAACATGTGTATCCGAGTCTTCTATCAAAGGTTACAGCTATTCATATGAAGTTGTACAAAAACGCTTTCTTTCGCCAAGACAGTGCGTTTCTCACTGTTACATGCATTTGAATGGGGAACTCGACCGAAACAAAGTATAGGTTTTCATTATGTGAATAACTTGGAAATCTTAGCTCAAGCAGCTGCAAAACCTGTTTTCCCAGCACGGAGACCTTGAGTTCTATAATATAAGGCCATAAACATGTTTGTCTGAGTCTTCTATCAAAAGTTACAGCTATTTCTATGAAGTTGTACAAAAACGCTTTCTTTCGCCAAGACAGTGCGTTTCTCACTGTTACATGCATTTGAATGGGGAACTCGACCGAAACAAAGTATAGGTTTTCATTATGTGAATAACTTGGAAATCTTAGCTCAAACAGCTGCAAAACCTGTTTTCCCAGCACGGGAACCTTGAGTTCTATAATATAAAGCCATAAACATGTGTATCCGAGTCTTCTATCAAAGGTTACAGCTATTCATATGAAGTTGTACAAAAACGCTTTCTTTCGCCAAGACAGTGCGTTTCTCACTGTTACATGCATTTGAATGGGGAACTCGACCGAAACAAAGTATAGGTTTTCATTATGTGAATAACTTGGAAATCTTAGCTCAAACAGCTGCAAAACCTGTTTTCCCAGCACGGAGACCTTGAGTTCTATAATATAAGGCCATAAACATGTTTGTCTGAGTCTTCTATCAAAAGTTACAGCTATTTCTATGAAGTTGTACAAAAACGCTTTCTTTCGCCAAGACAGTGCGTTTCTCACTGTTACATGCATTTGAATGGGGAACTCGACCGAAACAAAGTATAGGTTTTCATTATGTGAATAACTTGGAAATCTTAGCTCAAACAGCTGCAAAACCTGTTTTCCCAGCACGGAGACCTTGAGTTCTATAATATAAGGCCATAAACATGTTTGTCTGAGTCTTCTATCAAAAGTTACAGCTATTTCTATGAAGTTGTACAAAAACGCTTTCTTTCGCCAAGACAGTGCGTTTCTCACTGTTACATGCATTTAAATGGGGAACTCGACCGAAACAAAGTATAGGTTTTCATTATGTGAATAACTTGGAAATCTTAGCTCAAACAGCTGCAAAACCTGTTTTCCCAGCACGGGAACCTTGAGTTCTATAAGATAAAGCCATAAACATGTGTATCCGAGTCTTCTATCAAAAGTTACAGCTATTCATATGAAGTTGTACAAAAACGCTTTCTTTCGCCAAGACAGTGCGTTTCTCACTGTTACATGCATTTGAATGGGGAACTCGACCGAAACAAAGTATAGGTTTTCCTTATGTGAATAACTTGGAAATCTTAGCTCAAACAGCTGCAAAACCTGTTTGCCCAGCACGGGAACCTTGAGTTCTATAAGATAAAGCCATAAACATGTGTATCCGAGTCTTCTATCAAAAGTTACAGCTATTCATATGAAGTTGTACAAAAACGCTTTCTTTCGCCAAGACAGTGCGTTTCTCACTGTTACATGCATTTGAATGGGGAACTCGACCGAAACAAAGTATAGGTTTTCATTATGTGAATAACTTGGAAATCTTAGCTCAAACAGCTGCAAAACCTGTTTTCCCAGCACGGGAACCTTGAGTTCTATAAGATAAAGCCATAAACATGTGTATCCGAGTCTTCTATCAAAAGTTACAGCTATTTCTATGAAGTTGTACAAAAACGCTTTCTTTCGCCAAGACAGTGCGTTTCTCACTGTTACATGCATTTGAATGGGGAACTCGACCGAAACAAAGTATAGGTTTTCATTATGTGAATAACTTGGAAATCTTAGCTCAAACAGCTGCAAAACCTGTTTTCCCAGCACGGGAACCTTGAGTTCTATAAGATAAAGCCATAAACATGTGTATCCGAGTCTTCTATCAAAAGTTACAGCTATTCATATGAAGTTGTACAAAAACGCTTTCTTTCGCCAAGACAGTGCGTTTCTCACTGTTACATGCATTTGAATGGGGAACTCGACCGAAACAAAGTATAGGTTTTCATTATGTGAATAACTTGGAAATCTTAGCTCAAACAGCTGCAAAACCTGTTTTCCCAGCACGGGGACCTTGAGTTCTATAATATAAGGCCATAAACATGTTTGTCTGAGTCTTCTATCAAAAGTTACAGCTATTTCTATGAAGTTGTACAAAAACGCTTAATTTCGCCAAGACAGTGCGTTTCTCACTGTTACATGCATTTGAATGGGGAACTCGACCGAAACAAAGTATAGGTTTTCATTATGTGAATAACTTGGAAATCTTAGCTCAAACAGCTGCAAAACCTGTTTTCCCAGCACGGGAACCTTGAGTTCTATAAGATAAAGCCATAAACATGTGTATCCGAGTCTTCTATCAAAGGTTACAGCTATTCATATGAAGTTGTACAAAAACGCTTTCTTTCGCCAAGACAGTGCGTTTCTCACTGTTACATGCATTTGAATGGGGAACTCGACCGAAACAAAGTATAGGTTTTCATTATGTGAATAACTTGGAAATCTTAGCTCAAGCAGCTGCAAAACCTGTTTTCCCAGCACGGAGACCTTGAGTTCTATAATATAAGGCCATAAACATGTTTGTCTGAGTCTTCTATCAAAAGTTACAGCTATTTCTATGAAGTTGTACAAAAACGCTTTCTTTCGCCAAGACAGTGCGTTTCTCACTGTTACATGCATTTGAATGGGGAACTCGACCGAAACAAAGTATAGGTTTTCATTATGTGAATAACTTGGAAATCTTAGCTCAAACAGCTGCAAAACCTGTTTTCCCAGCACGGGAACCTTGAGTTCTATAATATAAAGCCATAAACATGTGTATCCGAGTCTTCTATCAAAGGTTACAGCTATTCATATGAAGTTGTACAAAAACGCTTTCTTTCGCCAAGACAGTGCGTTTCTCACTGTTACATGCATTTGAATGGGGAACTCGACCGAAACAAAGTATAGGTTTTCATTATGTGAATAACTTGGAAATCTTAGCTCAAACAGCTGCAAAACCTGTTTTCCCAGCACGGAGACCTTGAGTTCTATAATATAAGGCCATAAACATGTTTGTCTGAGTCTTCTATCAAAAGTTACAGCTATTTCTATGAAGTTGTACAAAAACGCTTTCTTTCGCCAAGACAGTGCGTTTCTCACTGTTACATGCATTTGAATGGGGAACTCGACCGAAACAAAGTATAGGTTTTCATTATGTGAATAACTTGGAAATCTTAGCTCAAACAGCTGCAAAACCTGTTTTCCCAGCACGGAGACCTTGAGTTCTATAATATAAGGCCATAAACATGTTTGTCTGAGTCTTCTATCAAAAGTTACAGCTATTTCTATGAAGTTGTACAAAAACGCTTTCTTTCGCCAAGACAGTGCGTTTCTCACTGTTACATGCATTTAAATGGGGAACTCGACCGAAACAAAGTATAGGTTTTCATTATGTGAATAACTTGGAAATCTTAGCTCAAACAGCTGCAAAACCTGTTTTCCCAGCACGGAGACCTTGAGTTCTATAATATAAGGCCATAAACATGTTTGTCTGAGTCTTCTATCAAAAGTTACAGCTATTCATATGAAGTTGTACAAAAACGCTTTCTTTCGCCAAGACAGTGCGTTTCTCACTGTTACATGCATTTGAATGGGGAACTCGACCGAAACAAAGTATAGGTTTTCATTATGTGAATAACTTGGAAATCTTAGCTCAAACAGCTGCAAAACCTGTTTTCCCAGCACGGAGACCTTGAGTTCTATAATATAAGGCCATAAACATGTTTGTCTGAGTCTTCTATCAAAAGTTACAGCTATTTCTATGAAGTTGTACAAAAACGCTTAATTTCGCCAAGACAGTGCGTTTCTCACTGTTACATGCATTTGAATGGGGAACTCGACCGAAACAAAGTATAGGTTTTCATTATGTGAATAACTTGGAAATCTTAGCTCAAACAGCTGCAAAACCTGTTTTCCCAGCACGGGAACCTTGAGTTCTATAAGATAAAGCCATAAACATGTGTATCCGAGTCTTCTATCAAAAGTTACAGCTATTCATATGAAGTTGTACAAAAACGCTTTCTTTCGCCAAGACAGTGCGTTTCTCACTGTTACATGCATTTGAATGGGGAACTCGACCGAAACAAAGTATAGGTTTTCATTATGTGAATAACTTGGAAATCTTAGCTCAAACAGCTGCAAAACCTGTTTTCCCAGCACGGAGACCTTGAGTTCTATAATATAAGGCCATAAACATGTTTGTCTGAGTCTTCTATCAAAAGTTACAGCTATTTCTATGAAGTTGTACAAAAACGCTTTCTTTCGCCAAGACAGTGCATTTCTCACTGTTACATGCATTTAAATGTGGAACTCGACCGAAACAAAGTATAGGTTTTCATTATGTGAATAACTTGGAAATCTTAGCTCAAACAGCTGCAAAACCTGTTTTCCCAGCACGGGAACCTTGAGTTCTATAAGATAAAGCCATAAACATGTGTATCCGAGTCTTCTATCAAAAGTTACAGCTATTCATATGAAGTTGTACAAAAACGCTTTCTTTCGCCAAGACAGTGCGTTTCTCACTGTTACATGCATTTGAATGGGGAACTCGACCAAAACAAAGTATAGGTTTTCATTATGTGAATAACTTGGAAATCTTAGCTCAAACAGCTGCAAAACCTGTTTTCCCAGCACGGGAACCTTGAGTTCTATAAGATAAAGCCATAAACATGTGTATCCGAGTCTTCTATCAAAAGTTACAGCTATTCATATGAAGTTGTACAAAAACGCTTTCTTTCGCCAAGACAGTGCGTTTCTCACTGTTACATGCATTTGAATGGGGAACTCGACCGAAACAAAGTATAGGTTTTCATTATGTGAATAACTTGGAAATCTTAGCTCAAACAGCTGCAAAACCTGTTTTCCCAGCACGGGAACCTTGAGTTCTATAAGATAAAGCCATAAACATGTGTATCCGAGTCTTCTATCAAAAGTTACAGCTATTCATATGAAGTTGTACAAAAACGCTTTCTTTCGCCAAGACAGTGCGTTTCTCACTGTTACATGCATTTGAATGGGGAACTCGACCGAAACAAAGTATAGGTTTTCATTATGTGAATAACTTGGAAATCTTAGCTCAAACAGCTGCAAAACCTGTTTTCCCAGCACGGAGACCTTGAGTTCTATAATATAAGGCCATAAACATGTTTGTCTGAGTCTTCTATCAAAAGTTACAGCTATTCATATGAAGTTGTACAAAAACGCTTTCTTTCGCCAAGACAGTGCGTTTCTCACTGTTACATGCATTTGAATGGGGAACTCGACCGAAACAAAGTATAGGTTTTCATTATGTGAATAACTTGGAAATCTTAGCTCAAACAGCTGCAAAACCTGTTTTCCCAGCACGGGAACCTTGAGTTCTATAAGATAAAGCCATAAACATGTGTATCCGAGTCTTCTATCAAAAGTTACAGCTATTTCTATGAAGTTGTACAAAAACGCTTTCTTTCGCCAAGACAGTGCGTTTCTCACTGTTACATGCATTTGAATGGGGAACTCGACCGAAACAAAGTATAGGTTTTCATTATGTGAATAACTTGGAAATCTTAGCTCAAACAGCTGCAAAACCTGTTTGCCCAGCACGGGAACCTTGAGTTCTATAAGATAAAGCCATAAACATGTGTATCCGAGTCTTCTATCAAAAGTTACAGCTATTCATATGAAGTTGTACAAAAACGCTTTCTTTCGCCAAGACAGTGCGTTTCTCACTGTTACATGCATTTGAATGGGGAACTCGACCGAAACAAATTATAGGTTTTCATTATGTGAATAACTTGGAAATCTTAGCTCAAACAGCTGCAAAACCTGTTTTCCCAGCACGGGAACCTTGAGTTCTATAAGATAAAGCCATAAACATGTGTATCCGAGTCTTCTATCAAAAGTTACAGCTATTCATATGAAGTTGTACAAAAACGCTTTCTTTCGCCAAGACAGTGCGTTTCTCACTGTTACATGCATTTGAATGGGGAACTCGACCGAAACAAAGTATAGGTTTTCATTATGTGAATAACTTGGAAATCTTAGCTCAAACAGCTGCAAAACCTGTTTTCCAAGCACGGAGACCTTGAGTTCTATAATATAAGGCCATAAACATGTTTGTCTGAGTCTTCTATCAAAAGTTACAGCTATTTCTATGAAGTTGTACAAAAACGCTTAATTTCGCCAAGACAGTGCGTTTCTCACTGTTACATGCATTTGAATGGGGAACTCGACCGAAACAAATTATAGGTTTTCATTATGTGAATAACTTGGAAATCTTAGCTCAAACAGCTGCAAAACCTGTTTTCCCAGCACGGGAACCTTGAGGTCTATAAGATAAAGCCATAAACATGTGTATCCGAGTCTTCTATCAAAAGTTACAGCTATTTCTATGAAGTTGTACAAAAACGCTTAATTTCGCCAAGACAGTGCGTTTCTCACTGTTACATGCATTTGAATGGGGAACTCGACCGAAACAAATTATAGGTTTTCATTATGTGAATAACTTGGAAATCTTAGCTCAAACAGCTGCAAAACCTGTTTTCCCAGCACGGGAACCTTGAGTTCTATAAGATAAAGCCATAAACATGTGTATCCGAGTCTTCTATCAAAAGTTACAGCTATTCATATGAAGTTGTACAAAAACGCTTTCTTTCGCCAAGACAGTGCGTTTCTCACTGTTACATGCATTTGAATGGGGAACTCGACCAAAACAAAGTATAGGTTTTCATTATGTGAATAACTTGGAAATCTTAGCTCAAACAGCTGCAAAACCTGTTTTCCCAGCACGGAGACCTTGAGTTCTATAATATAAGGCCATAAACATGTTTGTCTGAGTCTTCTATCAAAAGTTACAGCTATTCATATGAAGTTGTACAAAAACGCTTTCTTTCGCCAAGACAGTGCGTTTCTCACTGTTACATGCATTTGAATGGGGAACTCGACCGAAACAAAGTATAGGTTTTCATTATGTGAATAACTTGGAAATCTTAGCTCAAACAGCTGCAAAACCTGTTTTCCCAGCACGGGAACCTTGAGTTCTATAAGATAAAGCCATAAACATGTGTATCCGAGTCTTCTATCAAAAGTTACAGCTATTTCTATGAAGTTGTACAAAAACGCTTTCTTTCGCCAAGACAGTGCGTTTCTCACTGTTACATGCATTTGAATGGGGAACTCGACCGAAACAAATTATAGGTTTTCATTATGTGAATAACTTGGAAATCTTAGCTCAAACAGCTGCAAAACCTGTTTTCCCAGCACGGGAACCTTGAGTTCTATAAGATAAAGCCATAAACATGTGTATCCGAGTCTTCTATCAAAAGTTACAGCTATTCATATGAAGTTGTACAAAAACGCTTTCTTTCGCCAAGACAGTGCGTTTCTCACTGTTACATGCATTTGAATGGGGAACTCGACCGAAACAAAGTATAGGTTTTCATTATGTGAATAACTTGGAAATCTTAGCTCAAACAGCTGCAAAACCTGTTTGCCCCAGCACGGAGACCTTGAGTTCTATAATATAAGGCCATAAACATGTTTGTCTGAGTCTTCTATCAAAAGTTACAGCTATTCATATGAAGTTGTACAAAAACGCTTTCTTTCGCCAAGACAGTGCGTTTCTCACTGTTACATGCATTTGAATGGGGAACTCGACCGAAACAAAGTATAGGTTTTCATTATGTGAATAACTTGGAAATCTTAGCTCAAACAGCTGCAAAACCTGTTTTCCCAGCACGGGAACCTTGAGTTCTATAAGATAAAGCCATAAACATGTGTATCCGAGTCTTCTATCAAAAGTTACAGCTATTCATATGAAGTTGTACAAAAACGCTTTCTTTCGCCAAGACAGTGCGTTTCTCACTGTTACATGCATTTGAATGGGGAACTCGACCGAAACAAAGTATAGGTTTTCATTATGTGAATAACTTGGAAATCTTAGCTCAAACAGCTGCAAAACCTGTTTTCCCAGCACGGAGACCTTGAGTTCTATAATATAAGGCCATAAACATGTTTGTCTGAGTCTTCTATCAAAAGTTACAGCTATTTCTATGAAGTTGTACAAAAACGCTTTCTTTCGCCAAGACAGTGCGTTTCTCACTGTTACATGCATTTAAATGGGGAACTCGACCGAAACAAAGTATAGGTTTTCATTATGTGAATAACTTGGAAATCTTAGCTCAAACAGCTGCAAAACCTGTTTTCCCAGCACGGGGACCTTGAGTTCTATAATATAAGGCCATAAACATGTTTGTCTGAGTCTTCTATCAAAAGTTACAGCTATTTCTATGAAGTTGTACAAAAACGCTTAATTTCGCCAAGACAGTGCGTTTCTCACTGTTACATGCATTTGAATGGGGAACTCGACCGAAACAAAGTATAGGTTTTCATTATGTGAATAACTTGGAAATCTTAGCTCAAACAGCTGCAAAACCTGTTTTCCCAGCACGGGGACCTTGAGTTCTATAATATAAGGCCATAAACATGTTTGTCTGAGTCTTCTATCAAAAGTTACAGCTATTTCTATGAAGTTGTACAAAAACGCTTTCTTTCGCCAAGACAGTGCGTTTCTCACTGTTACATGCATTTGAATGGGGAACTCGACCGAAACAAAGTATAGGTTTTCATTATGTGAATAACTTGGAAATCTTAGCTCAAACAGCTGCAAAACCTGTTTGCCCAGCACGGGAACCTTGAGTTCTATAAGATAAAGCCATAAACATGTGTATCCGAGTCTTCTATCAAAAGTTACAGCTATTCATATGAAGTTGTACAAAAACGCTTTCTTTCGCCAAGACAGTGCGTTTCTCACTGTTACATGCATTTGAATGGGGAACTCGACCGAAACAAAGTATAGGTTTTCATTATGTGAATAACTTGGAAATCTTAGCTCAAACAGCTGCAAAACCTGTTTTCCCAGCACGGGGACCTTGAGTTCTATAATATAAGGCCATAAACATGTTTGTCTGAGTCTTCTATCAAAAGTTACAGCTATTTCTATGAAGTTGTACAAAAATGCTTAATTTCGCCAAGACAGTGCGTTTCTCACTGTTACATGCATTTGAATGGGGAACTCGACCGAAACAAAGTATAGGTTTTCATTATGTGAATAACTTGGAAATCTTAGCTCAAACAGCTGCAAAACCTGTTTTCCCAGCACGGGAACCTTGAGTTCTATAAGATAAAGCCATAAACATGTGTATCCGAGTCTTCTATCAAAAGTTACAGCTATTCATATGAAGTTGTACAAAAACGCTTTCTTTCGCCAAGACAGTGCGTTTCTCACTGTTACATGCATTTGAATGGGGAACTCGACCGAAACAAAGTATAGGTTTTCATTATGTGAATAACTTGGAAATCTTAGCTCAAACAGCTGCAAAACCTGTTTTCCCAGCACGGAGACCTTGAGTTCTATAATATAAGGCCATAAACATGTTTGTCTGAGTCTTCTATCAAAAGTTACAGCTATTTCTATGAAGTTGTACAAAAACGCTTAATTTCGCCAAGACAGTGCGTTTCTCACTGTTACATGCATTTGAATGGGGAACTCGACCGAAACAAATTATAGGTTTTCATTATGTGAATAACTTGGAAATCTTAGCTCAAACAGCTGCAAAACCTGTTTTCCCAGCACGGGAACCTTGAGTTCTATAAGATAAAGCCATAAACATGTGTATCCGAGTCTTCTATCAAAAGTTACAGCTATTTCTATGAAGTTGTACAAAAACGCTTAATTTCGCCAAGACAGTGCGTTTCTCACTGTTACATGCATTTGAATGGGGAACTCGACCGAAACAAAGTATAGGTTTTCATTATGTGAATAACTTGGAAATCTTAGCTCAAACAGCTGCAAAACCTGTTTTCCCAGCACGGGAACCTTGAGTTCTATAAGATAAAGCCATAAACATGTGTATCCGAGTCTTCTATCAAAAGTTACAGCTATTCATATGAAGTTGTACAAAAACGCTTTCTTTCGCCAAGACAGTGCGTTTCTCACTGTTACATGCATTTGAATGGGGAACTCGACCAAAACAAAGTATAGGTTTTCATTATGTGAATAACTTGGAAATCTTAGCTCAAACAGCTGCAAAACCTGTTTTCCCAGCACGGAGACCTTGAGTTCTATAATATAAGGCCATAAACATGTTTGTCTGAGTCTTCTATCAAAAGTTACAGCTATTCATATGAAGTTGTACAAAAACGCTTTCTTTCGCCAAGACAGTGCGTTTCTCACTGTTACATGCATTTGAATGGGGAACTCGACCGAAACAAAGTATAGGTTTTCATTATGTGAATAACTTGGAAATCTTAGCTCAAACAGCTGCAAAACCTGTTTTCCCAGCACGGGAACCTTGAGTTCTATAAGATAAAGCCATAAACATGTGTATCCGAGTCTTCTATCAAAAGTTACAGCTATTCATATGAAGTTGTACAAAAACGCTTTCTTTCGCCAAGACAGTGCGTTTCTCACTGTTACATGCATTTGAATGGGGAACTCGACCGAAACAAAGTATAGGTTTTCATTATGTGAATAACTTGGAAATCTTAGCTCAAACAGCTGCAAAACCTGTTTGCCCAGCACGGGAACCTTGAGTTCTATAAGATAAAGCCATAAACATGTGTATCCGAGTCTTCTATCAAAAGTTACAGCTATTCATATGAAGTTGTACAAAAACGCTTTCTTTCGCCAAGACAGTGCGTTTCTCACTGTTACATGCATTTGAATGGGGAACTCGACCGAAACAAAGTATAGGTTTTCATTATGTGAATAACTTGGAAATCTTAGCTCAAACAGCTGCAAAACCTGTTTTCCCAGCACGGGAACCTTGAGTTCTATAAGATAAAGCCATAAACATGTGTATCCGAGTCTTCTATCAAAAGTTACAGCTATTCATATGAAGTTGTACAAAAACGCTTTCTTTCGCCAAGACAGTGCGTTTCTCACTGTTACATGCATTTAAATGGGGAACTCGACCGAAACAAAGTATAGGTTTTCATTATGTGAATAACTTGGAAATCTTAGCTCAAACAGCTGCAAAACCTGTTTTCCCAGCACGGGGACCTTGAGTTCTATAATATAAGGCCATAAACATGTTTGTCTGAGTCTTCTATCAAAAGTTACAGCTATTTCTATGAAGTTGTACAAAAACGCTTAATTTCGCCAAGACAGTGCGTTTCTCACTGTTACATGCATTTGAATGGGGAACTCGACCGAAACAAAGTATAGGTTTTCATTATGTGAATAACTTGGAAATCTTAGCTCAAACAGCTGCAAAACCTGTTTTCCCAGCACGGGGACCTTGAGTTCTATAATATAAGGCCATAAACATGTTTGTCTGAGTCTTCTATCAAAAGTTACAGCTATTTCTATGAAGTTGTACAAAAACGCTTTCTTTCGCCAAGACAGTGCGTTTCTCACTGTTACATGCATTTGAATGGGGAACTCGACCGAAACAAAGTATAGGTTTTCATTATGTGAATAACTTGGAAATCTTAGCTCAAACAGCTGCAAAACCTGTTTGCCCAGCACGGGAACCTTGAGTTCTATAAGATAAAGCCATAAACATGTGTATCCGAGTCTTCTATCAAAAGTTACAGCTATTCATATGAAGTTGTACAAAAACGCTTTCTTTCGCCAAGACAGTGCGTTTCTCACTGTTACATGCATTTGAATGGGGAACTCGACCGAAACAAAGTATAGGTTTTCATTATGTGAATAACTTGGAAATCTTAGCTCAAACAGCTGCAAAACCTGTTTTCCCAGCACGGGGACCTTGAGTTCTATAATATAAGGCCATAAACATGTTTGTCTGAGTCTTCTATCAAAAGTTACAGCTATTTCTATGAAGTTGTACAAAAATGCTTAATTTCGCCAAGACAGTGCGTTTCTCACTGTTACATGCATTTGAATGGGGAACTCGACCGAAACAAAGTATAGGTTTTCATTATGTGAATAACTTGGAAATCTTAGCTCAAACAGCTGCAAAACCTGTTTTCCCAGCACGGGAACCTTGAGTTCTATAAGATAAAGCCATAAACATGTGTATCCGAGTCTTCTATCAAAAGTTACAGCTATTCATATGAAGTTGTACAAAAACGCTTTCTTTCGCCAAGACAGTGCGTTTCTCACTGTTACATGCATTTGAATGGGGAACTCGACCGAAACAAAGTATAGGTTTTCATTATGTGAATAACTTGGAAATCTTAGCTCAAACAGCTGCAAAACCTGTTTTCCCAGCACGGAGACCTTGAGTTCTATAATATAAGGCCATAAACATGTTTGTCTGAGTCTTCTATCAAAAGTTACAGCTATTTCTATGAAGTTGTACAAAAACGCTTAATTTCGCCAAGACAGTGCGTTTCTCACTGTTACATGCATTTGAATGGGGAACTCGACCGAAACAAATTATAGGTTTTCATTATGTGAATAACTTGGAAATCTTAGCTCAAACAGCTGCAAAACCTGTTTTCCCAGCACGGGAACCTTGAGTTCTATAAGATAAAGCCATAAACATGTGTATCCGAGTCTTCTATCAAAAGTTACAGCTATTTCTATGAAGTTGTACAAAAACGCTTAATTTCGCCAAGACAGTGCGTTTCTCACTGTTACATGCATTTGAATGGGGAACTCGACCGAAACAAAGTATAGGTTTTCATTATGTGAATAACTTGGAAATCTTAGCTCAAACAGCTGCAAAACCTGTTTTCCCAGCACGGGAACCTTGAGTTCTATAAGATAAAGCCATAAACATGTGTATCCGAGTCTTCTATCAAAAGTTACAGCTATTCATATGAAGTTGTACAAAAACGCTTTCTTTCGCCAAGACAGTGCGTTTCTCACTGTTACATGCATTTGAATGGGGAACTCGACCAAAACAAAGTATAGGTTTTCATTATGTGAATAACTTGGAAATCTTAGCTCAAACAGCTGCAAAACCTGTTTTCCCAGCACGGAGACCTTGAGTTCTATAATATAAGGCCATAAACATGTTTGTCTGAGTCTTCTATCAAAAGTTACAGCTATTCATATGAAGTTGTACAAAAACGCTTTCTTTCGCCAAGACAGTGCGTTTCTCACTGTTACATGCATTTGAATGGGGAACTCGACCGAAACAAAGTATAGGTTTTCATTATGTGAATAACTTGGAAATCTTAGCTCAAACAGCTGCAAAACCTGTTTTCCCAGCACGGGAACCTTGAGTTCTATAAGATAAAGCCATAAACATGTGTATCCGAGTCTTCTATCAAAAGTTACAGCTATTCATATGAAGTTGTACAAAAACGCTTTCTTTCGCCAAGACAGTGCGTTTCTCACTGTTACATGCATTTGAATGGGGAACTCGACCGAAACAAAGTATAGGTTTTCATTATGTGAATAACTTGGAAATCTTAGCTCAAACAGCTGCAAAACCTGTTTGCCCAGCACGGGAACCTTGAGTTCTATAAGATAAAGCCATAAACATGTGTATCCGAGTCTTCTATCAAAAGTTACAGCTATTCATATGAAGTTGTACAAAAACGCTTTCTTTCGCCAAGACAGTGCGTTTCTCACTGTTACATGCATTTGAATGGGGAACTCGACCGAAACAAAGTATAGGTTTTCATTATGTGAATAACTTGGAAATCTTAGCTCAAACAGCTGCAAAACCTGTTTTCCCAGCACGGGGACCTTGAGTTCTATAATATAAGGCCATAAACATGTTTGTCTGAGTCTTCTATCAAAAGTTACAGCTATTTCTATGAAGTTGTACAAAAATGCTTAATTTCGCCAAGACAGTGCGTTTCTCACTGTTACATGCATTTGAATGGGGAACTCGACCGAAACAAAGTATAGGTTTTCATTATGTGAATAACTTGGAAATCTTAGCTCAAACAGCTGCAAAACCTGTTTTCCCAGCACGGGAACCTTGAGTTCTATAAGATAAAGCCATAAACATGTGTATCCGAGTCTTCTATCAAAAGTTACAGCTATTCATATGAAGTTGTACAAAAACGCTTTCTTTCGCCAAGACAGTGCGTTTCTCACTGTTACATGCATTTGAATGGGGAACTCGACCGAAACAAAGTATAGGTTTTCATTATGTGAATAACTTGGAAATCTTAGCTCAAACAGCTGCAAAACCTGTTTTCCCAGCACGGAGACCTTGAGTTCTATAATATAAGGCCATAAACATGTTTGTCTGAGTCTTCTATCAAAAGTTACAGCTATTTCTATGAAGTTGTACAAAAACGCTTAATTTCGCCAAGACAGTGCGTTTCTCACTGTTACATGCATTTGAATGGGGAACTCGACCGAAACAAATTATAGGTTTTCATTATGTGAATAACTTGGAAATCTTAGCTCAAACAGCTGCAAAACCTGTTTTCCCAGCACGGGAACCTTGAGTTCTATAAGATAAAGCCATAAACATGTGTATCCGAGTCTTCTATCAAAAGTTACAGCTATTTCTATGAAGTTGTACAAAAACGCTTAATTTCGCCAAGACAGTGCGTTTCTCACTGTTACATGCATTTGAATGGGGAACTCGACCGAAACAAATTATAGGTTTTCATTATGTGAATAACTTGGAAATCTTAGCTCAAACAGCTGCAAAACCTGTTTTCCCAGCACGGGAACCTTGAGTTCTATAAGATAAAGCCATAAACATGTGTATCCGAGTCTTCTATCAAAAGTTACAGCTATTCATATGAAGTTGTACAAAAACGCTTTCTTTCGCCAAGACAGTGCGTTTCTCACTGTTACATGCATTTGAATGGGGAACTCGACCAAAACAAAGTATAGGTTTTCATTATGTGAATAACTTGGAAATCTTAGCTCAAACAGCTGCAAAACCTGTTTTCCCAGCACGGAGACCTTGAGTTCTATAATATAAGGCCATAAACATGTTTGTCTGAGTCTTCTATCAAAAGTTACAGCTATTCATATGAAGTTGTACAAAAACGCTTTCTTTCGCCAAGACAGTGCGTTTCTCACTGTTACATGCATTTGAATGGGGAACTCGACCGAAACAAAGTATAGGTTTTCATTATGTGAATAACTTGGAAATCTTAGCTCAAACAGCTGCAAAACCTGTTTTCCCAGCACGGGAACCTTGAGTTCTATAAGATAAAGCCATAAACATGTGTATCCGAGTCTTCTATCAAAAGTTACAGCTATTTCTATGAAGTTGTACAAAAACGCTTTCTTTCGCCAAGACAGTGCGTTTCTCACTGTTACATGCATTTGAATGGGGAACTCGACCGAAACAAAGTATAGGTTTTCATTATGTGAATAACTTGGAAATCTTAGCTCAAACAGCTGCAAAACCTGTTTTCCCAGCACGGGAACCTTGAGTTCTATAAGATAAAGCCATAAACATGTGTATCCGAGTCTTCTGTCAAAAGTTACAGCTATTCATATGAAGTTGTACAAAAACGCTTTCTTTCGCCAAGACAGTGCGTTTCTCACTGTTACATGCATTTGAATGGGGAACTCGACCGAAACAAATTATAGGTTTTCATTATGTGAATAACTTGGAAATCTTAGCTCAAACAGCTGCAAAACCTGTTTTCCCAGCACGGGAACCTTGAGTTCTATAAGATAAAGCCATAAACATGTGTATCCGAGTCTTCTATCAAAAGTTACAGCTATTCATATGAAGTTGTACAAAAACGCTTTCTTTCGCCAAGACAGTGCGTTTCTCACTGTTACATGCATTTGAATGGGGAACTCGACCGAAACAAAGTATAGGTTTTCATTATGTGAATAACTTGGAAATCTTAGCTCAAACAGCTGCAAAACCTGTTTGCCCCAGCACGGAGACCTTGAGTTCTATAATATAAGGCCATAAACATGTTTGTCTGAGTCTTCTATCAAAAGTTACAGCTATTCATATGAAGTTGTACAAAAACGCTTTCTTTCGCCAAGACAGTGCGTTTCTCACTGTTACATGCATTTGAATGGGGAACTCGACCGAAACAAAGTATAGGTTTTCATTATGTGAATAACTTGGAAATCTTAGCTCAAACAGCTGCAAAACCTGTTTTCCCAGCACGGGAACCTTGAGTTCTATAAGATAAAGCCATAAACATGTGTATCCGAGTCTTCTATCAAAAGTTACAGCTATTCATATGAAGTTGTACAAAAACGCTTTCTTTCGCCAAGACAGTGCGTTTCTCACTGTTACATGCATTTGAATGGGGAACTCGACCGAAACAAAGTATAGGTTTTCATTATGTGAATAACTTGGAAATCTTAGCTCAAACAGCTGCAAAACCTGTTTTCCCAGCACGGAGATCTTGAGTTCTATAATATAAGGCCATAAACATGTTTGTCTTAGTCTTCTATCAAAAGTTACAGCTATTTCTATGAAGTTGTACAAAAACGCTTAATTTCGCCAAGACAGTGCGTTTCTCACTGTTACATGCATTTGAATGGGGAACTCGACCGAAACAAATTATAGGTTTTCATTATGTGAATAACTTGGAAATCTTAGCTCAAACAGCTGCAAAACCTGTTTTCCCAGCACGGGAACCTTGAGTTCTATAAGATAAAGCCATAAACATGTGTATCCGAGTCTTCTATCAAAAGTTACAGCTATTCATATGAAGTTGTACAAAAACGCTTTCTTTCGCCAAGACAGTGCGTTTCTCACTGTTACATGCATTTGAATGGGGAACTCGACCGAAACAAAGTATAGGTTTTCATTATGTGAATAACTTGGAAATCTTAGCTCAAACAGCTGCAAAACCTGTTTGCCCCAGCACGGAGACCTTGAGTTCTATAATATAAGGCCATAAACATGTTTGTCTGAGTCTTCTATCAAAAGTTACAGCTATTCATATGAAGTTGTACAAAAACGCTTTCTTTCGCCAAGACAGTGCGTTTCTCACTGTTACATGCATTTGAATGGGGAACTCGACCGAAACAAAGTATAGGTTTTCATTATGTGAATAACTTGGAAATCTTAGCTCAAACAGCTGCAAAACCTGTTTTCCCAGCACGGGAACCTTGAGTTCTATAAGATAAAGCCATAAACATGTGTATCCGAGTCTTCTATCAAAAGTTACAGCTATTCATATGAAGTTGTACAAAAACGCTTTCTTTCGCCAAGACAGTGCGTTTCTCACTGTTACATGCATTTGAATGGGGAACTCGACCGAAACAAAGTATAGGTTTTCATTATGTGAATAACTTGGAAATCTTAGCTCAAACAGCTGCAAAACCTGTTTTCCCAGCACGGAGATCTTGAGTTCTATAATATAAGGCCATAAACATGTTTGTCTGAGTCTTCTATCAAAAGTTACAGCTATTTCTATGAAGTTGTACAAAAACGCTTAATTTCGCCAAGACAGTGCGTTTCTCACTGTTACATGCATTTGAATGGGGAACTCGACCGAAACAAAGTATAGGTTTTCATTATGTGAATAACTTGGAAATCTTAGCTCAAACAGCTGCAAAACCTGTTTTCCCAGCACGGAGACCTTGAGTTCTATAATATAAGGCCATAAACATGTTTGTCTGAGTCTTCTATCAAAAGTTACAGCTATTCATATGAAGTTGTACAAAAACGCTTTCTTTCGCCAAGACAGTGCGTTTCTCACTGTTACATGCATTTGAATGGGGAACTCGACCGAAACAAAGTATAGGTTTTCATTATGTGAATAACTTGGAAATCTTAGCTCAAACAGCTGCAAAACCTGTTTTCCCAGCACGGGAACCTTGAGTTCTATAAGATAAAGCCATAAACATGTGTATCCGAGTCTTCTATCAAAAGTTACAGCTATTTCTATGAAGTTGTACAAAAACGCTTTCTTTCGCCAAGACAGTGCGTTTCTCACTGTTACATGCATTTGAATGGGGAACTCGACCGAAACAAAGTATAGGTTTTCATTATGTGAATAACTTGGAAATCTTAGCTCAAACAGCTGCAAAACCTGTTTTCCCAGCACGGGAACCTTGAGTTCTATAAGATAAAGCCATAAACATGTGTATCCGAGTCTTCTGTCAAAAGTTACAGCTATTCATATGAAGTTGTACAAAAACGCTTTCTTTCGCCAAGACAGTGCGTTTCTCACTGTTACATGCATTTGAATGGGGAACTCGACCGAAACAAATTATAGGTTTTCATTATGTGAATAACTTGGAAATCTTAGCTCAAACAGCTGCAAAACCTGTTTTCCCAGCACGGGAACCTTGAGTTCTATAAGATAAAGCCATAAACATGTGTATCCGAGTCTTCTATCAAAAGTTACAGCTATTCATATGAAGTTGTACAAAAACGCTTTCTTTCGCCAAGACAGTGCGTTTCTCACTGTTACATGCATTTGAATGGGGAACTCGACCGAAACAAAGTATAGGTTTTCATTATGTGAATAACTTGGAAATCTTAGCTCAAACAGCTGCAAAACCTGTTTGCCCCAGCACGGAGACCTTGAGTTCTATAATATAAGGCCATAAACATGTTTGTCTGAGTCTTCTATCAAAAGTTACAGCTATTCATATGAAGTTGTACAAAAACGCTTTCTTTCGCCAAGACAGTGCGTTTCTCACTGTTACATGCATTTGAATGGGGAACTCGACCGAAACAAAGTATAGGTTTTCATTATGTGAATAACTTGGAAATCTTAGCTCAAACAGCTGCAAAACCTGTTTTCCCAGCACGGGAACCTTGAGTTCTATAAGATAAAGCCATAAACATGTGTATCCGAGTCTTCTATCAAAAGTTACAGCTATTCATATGAAGTTGTACAAAAACGCTTTCTTTCGCCAAGACAGTGCGTTTCTCACTGTTACATGCATTTGAATGGGGAACTCGACCGAAACAAAGTATAGGTTTTCATTATGTGAATAACTTGGAAATCTTAGCTCAAACAGCTGCAAAACCTGTTTTCCCAGCACGGAGATCTTGAGTTCTATAATATAAGGCCATAAACATGTTTGTCTTAGTCTTCTATCAAAAGTTACAGCTATTTCTATGAAGTTGTACAAAAACGCTTAATTTCGCCAAGACAGTGCGTTTCTCACTGTTACATGCATTTGAATGGGGAACTCGACCGAAACAAATTATAGGTTTTCATTATGTGAATAACTTGGAAATCTTAGCTCAAACAGCTGCAAAACCTGTTTTCCCAGCACGGGAACCTTGAGTTCTATAAGATAAAGCCATAAACATGTGTATCCGAGTCTTCTATCAAAAGTTACAGCTATTCATATGAAGTTGTACAAAAACGCTTTCTTTCGCCAAGACAGTGCGTTTCTCACTGTTACATGCATTTGAATGGGGAACTCGACCGAAACAAAGTATAGGTTTTCATTATGTGAATAACTTGGAAATCTTAGCTCAAACAGCTGCAAAACCTGTTTGCCCCAGCACGGAGACCTTGAGTTCTATAATATAAGGCCATAAACATGTTTGTCTGAGTCTTCTATCAAAAGTTACAGCTATTCATATGAAGTTGTACAAAAACGCTTTCTTTCGCCAAGACAGTGCGTTTCTCACTGTTACATGCATTTGAATGGGGAACTCGACCGAAACAAAGTATAGGTTTTCATTATGTGAATAACTTGGAAATCTTAGCTCAAACAGCTGCAAAACCTGTTTTCCCAGCACGGGAACCTTGAGTTCTATAAGATAAAGCCATAAACATGTGTATCCGAGTCTTCTATCAAAAGTTACAGCTATTCATATGAAGTTGTACAAAAACGCTTTCTTTCGCCAAGACAGTGCGTTTCTCACTGTTACATGCATTTGAATGGGGAACTCGACCGAAACAAAGTATAGGTTTTCATTATGTGAATAACTTGGAAATCTTAGCTCAAACAGCTGCAAAACCTGTTTTCCCAGCACGGAGATCTTGAGTTCTATAATATAAGGCCATAAACATGTTTGTCTGAGTCTTCTATCAAAAGTTACAGCTATTTCTATGAAGTTGTACAAAAACGCTTAATTTCGCCAAGACAGTGCGTTTCTCACTGTTACATGCATTTGAATGGGGAACTCGACCGAAACAAAGTATAGGTTTTCATTATGTGAATAACTTGGAAATCTTAGCTCAAACAGCTGCAAAACCTGTTTTCCCAGCACGGAGACCTTGAGTTCTATAATATAAGGCCATAAACATGTTTGTCTGAGTCTTCTATCAAAAGTTACAGCTATTTCTATGAAGTTGTACAAAAACGCTTTCTTTCGCCAAGACAGTGCGTTTCTCACTGTTACATGCATTTAAATGGGGAACTCGACCGAAACAAAGTATAGGTTTTCATTATGTGAATAACTTGGAAATCTTAGCTCAAACAGCTGCAAAACCTGTTTTCCCAGCACGGGGACCTTGAGTTCTATAATATAAGGCCATAAACATGTTTGTCTGAGTCTTCTATCAAAAGTTACAGCTATTTCTATGAAGTTGTACAAAAACGCTTTCTTTCGCCAAGACAGTGCGTTTCTCACTGTTACATGCATTTGAATGGGGAACTCGACCGAAACAAAGTATAGGTTTTCATTATGTGAATAACTTGGAAATCTTAGCTCAAACAGCTGCAAAACCTGTTTGCCCAGCACGGGAACCTTGAGTTCTATAAGATAAAGCCATAAACATGTGTATCCGAGTCTTCTATCAAAAGTTACAGCTATTCATATGAAGTTGTACAAAAACGCTTTCTTTCGCCAAGACAGTGCGTTTCTCACTGTTACATGCATTTGAATGGGGAACTCGACCGAAACAAAGTATAGGTTTTCATTATGTGAATAACTTGGAAATCTTAGCTCAAACAGCTGCAAAACCTGTTTTCCCAGCACGGGGACCTTGAGTTCTATAATATAAGGCCATAAACATGTTTGTCTGAGTCTTCTATCAAAAGTTACAGCTATTTCTATGAAGTTGTACAAAAATGCTTAATTTCGCCAAGACAGTGCGTTTCTCACTGTTACATGCATTTGAATGGGGAACTCGACCGAAACAAAGTATAGGTTTTCATTATGTGAATAACTTGGAAATCTTAGCTCAAACAGCTGCAAAACCTGTTTTCCCAGCACGGGAACCTTGAGTTCTATAAGATAAAGCCATAAACATGTGTATCCGAGTCTTCTATCAAAAGTTACAGCTATTCATATGAAGTTGTACAAAAACGCTTTCTTTCGCCAAGACAGTGCGTTTCTCACTGTTACATGCATTTGAATGGGGAACTCGACCGAAACAAAGTATAGGTTTTCATTATGTGAATAACTTGGAAATCTTAGCTCAAACAGCTGCAAAACCTGTTTTCCCAGCACGGGGACCTTGAGTTCTATAATATAAGGCCATAAACATGTTTGTCTGAGTCTTCTATCAAAAGTTACAGCTATTTCTATGAAGTTGTACAAAAACGCTTAATTTCGCCAAGACAGTGCGTTTCTCACTGTTACATGCATTTGAATGGGGAACTCGACCGAAACAAAGTATAGGTTTTCATTATGTGAATAACTTGGAAATCTTAGCTCAAACAGCTGCAAAACCTGTTTTCCCAGCACGGGAACCTTGAGTTCTATAAGATAAAGCCATAAACATGTGTATCTGAGTCTTCTATCAAAAGTTACAGCTATTCATATGAAGTTGTACAAAAACTCTTTCTTTCGCCAAGACAGTGCGTTTCTCACTGTTACATGCATTTGAATGGGGAACTCGACCGAAACAAAGTATAGGTTTTCATTATGTGAATAACTTGGAAATCTTAGCTCAAACAGCTGCAAAACCTGTTTTCCCAGCACGGGAACCTTGAGTTCTATAAGATAAAGCCATAAACATGTGTATCCGAGTCTTCTATCAAAGGTTACAGCTATTCATATGAAGTTGTACAAAAACGCTTTCTTTCGCCAAGACAGTGCGTTTCTCACTGTTACATGCATTTGAATGGGGAACTCGACCGAAACAAAGTATAGGTTTTCATTATGTGAATAACTTGGAAATCTTAGCTCAAACAGCTGCAAAACCTGTTTTCCCAGCACGGAGACCTTGAGTTCTATAATATAAGGCCATAAACATGTTTGTCTGAGTCTTCTATCAAAAGTTACAGCTATTTCTATGAAGTTGTACAAAAACGCTTAATTTCGCCAAGACAGTGCGTTTCTCACTGTTACATGCATTTGAATGGGGAACTCGACCGAAACAAATTATAGGTTTTCATTATGTGAATAACTTGGAAATCTTAGCTCAAACAGCTGCAAAACCTGTTTTCCCAGCACGGGGACCTTGAGTTCTATAATATAAGGCCATAAACATGTTTGTCTGAGTCTTCTATCAAAAGTTACAGCTATTTCTATGAAGTTGTACAAAAACGCTTTCTTTCGCCAAGACAGTGCGTTTCTCACTGTTACATGCATTTGAATGGGGAACTCGACCGAAACAAAGTATAGGTTTTCATTATGTGAATAACTTGGAAATCTTAGCTCAAACAGCTGCAAAACCTGTTTTCCCAGCACGGAGACCTTGAGTTCTATAATATAAGGCCATAAACATGTTTGTCTGAGTCTTCTATCAAAAGTTACAGCTATTTCTATGAAGTTGTACAAAAACGCTTTCTTTCGCCAAGACAGTGCGTTTCTCACTGTTACATGCATTTGAATGGGGAACTCGACCGAAACAAAGTATAGGTTTTCATTATGTGAATAACTTGGAAATCTTAGCTCAAACAGCTGCAAAACCTGTTTTCCCAGCACGGGAACCTTGAGTTCTATAAGATAAAGCCATAAACATGTGTATCCGAGTCTTCTATCAAAAGTTACAGCTATTCATATGAAGTTGTACAAAAACTCTTTCTTTCGCCAAGACAGTGCGTTTCTCACTGTTACATGCATTTGAATGGGGAACTCGACCGAAACAAAGTATAGGTTTTCATTATGTGAATAACTTGGAAATCTTAGCTCAAACAGCTGCAAAACCTGTTTTCCCAGCACGGGAACCTTGAGTTCTATAAGATAAAGCCATAAACATGTGTATCCGAGTCTTCTATCAAAGGTTACAGCTATTCATATGAAGTTGTACAAAAACGCTTTCTTTCGCCAAGACAGTGCGTTTCTCACTGTTACATGCATTTGAATGGGGAACTCGACCGAAACAAAGTATAGGTTTTCATTATGTGAATAACTTGGAAATCTTAGCTCAAACAGCTGCAAAACCTGTTTTCCCAGCACGGAGACCTTGAGTTCTATAATATAAGGCCATAAACATGTTTGTCTGAGTCTTCTATCAAAAGTTACAGCTATTTCTATGAAGTTGTACAAAAACGCTTTCTTTCGCCAAGACAGTGCGTTTCTCACTGTTACATGCATTTGAATGGGGAACTCGACCGAAACAAAGTATAGGTTTTCATTATGTGAATAACTTGGAAATCTTAGCTCAAACAGCTGCAAAACCTGTTTTCCCAGCACGGGAACCTTGAGTTCTATAAGATAAAGCCATAAACATGTGTATCCGAGTCTTCTATCAAAAGTTACAGCTATTCATATGAAGTTGTACAAAAACGCTTTCTTTCGCCAAGACAGTGCGTTTCTCACTGTTACATGCATTTGAATGGGGAACTCGACCGAAACAAAGTATAGGTTTTCATTATGTGAATAACTTGGAAATCTTAGCTCAAACAGCTGCAAAACCTGTTTTCCCAGCACGGAGACCTTGAGTTCTATAATATAAGGCCATAAACATGTTTGTCTGAGTCTTCTATCAAAAGTTACAGCTATTCATATGAAGTTGTACAAAAACGCTTTCTTTCGCCAAGACAGTGCGTTTCTCACTGTTACATGCATTTGAATGGGGAACTCGACCGAAACAAAGTATAGGTTTTCATTATGTGAATAACTTGGAAATCTTAGCTCAAACAGCTGCAAAACCTGTTTTCCCAGCACGGGAACCTTGAGTTCTATAAGATAAAGCCATAAACATGTGTATCCGAGTTTTCTATCAAAAATTACAGCTATTCATATGAAGTTGTACAAAAACTCTTTCTTTCGCCAAGACAGTGCGTTTCTCACTGTTACATGCATTTGAATGGGGAACTCGACCGAAACAAAGTATAGGTTTTCATTATGTGAATAACTTGGAAATCTTAGCTCAAACAGCTGCAAAACCTGTTTTCCCAGCACGGGAACCTTGAGTTCTATAAGATAAAGCCATAAACATGTGTATCCGAGTCTTCTATCAAAGGTTACAGCTATTCATATGAAGGTGTACAAAAACGCTTTCTTTCGCCAAGACAGTGCGTTTCTCACTGTTACATGCATTTGAATGGGGAACTCGACCGAAACAAAGTATAGGTTTTCATTATGTGAATAACTTGGAAATCTTAGCTCAAACAGCTGCAAAACCTGTTTTCCCAGCACGGAGACCTTGAGTTCTATAATATAAGGCCATAAACATGTTTGTCTGAGTCTTCTATCAAAAGTTACAGCTATTTCTATGAAGTTGTACAAAAACGCTTTCTTTCGCCAAGACAGTGCGTTTCTCACTGTTACATGCATTTGAATGGGGAACTCGACCGAAACAAAGTATAGGTTTTCATTATGTGAATAACTTGGAAATCTTAGCTCAAACAGCTGCAAAACCTGTTTTCCCAGCACGGGAACCTTGAGTTCTATAAGATAAAGCCATAAACATGTGTATCCGAGTCTTCTATCAAAAGTTACAGCTATTCATATGAAGTTGTACAAAAACGCTTTCTTTCGCCAAGACAGTGCGTTTCTCACTGTTACATGCATTTGAATGGGGAACTCGACCGAAACAAAGTATAGGTTTTCATTATGTGAATAACTTGGAAATCTTAGCTCAAACAGCTGCAAAACCTGTTTTCCCAGCACGGAGACCTTGAGTTCTATAATATAAGGCCATAAACATGTTTGTCTGAGTCTTCTATCAAAAGTTACAGCTATTCATATGAAGTTGTACAAAAACGCTTTCTTTCGCCAAGACAGTGCGTTTCTCACTGTTACATGCATTTGAATGGGGAACTCGACCGAAACAAAGTATAGGTTTTCATTATGTGAATAACTTGGAAATCTTAGCTCAAACAGCTGCAAAACCTGTTTTCCCAGCACGGGAACCTTGAGTTCTATAAGATAAAGCCATAAACATGTGTATCCGAGTTTTCTATCAAAAATTACAGCTATTCATATGAAGTTGTACAAAAACTCTTTCTTTCGCCAAGACAGTGCGTTTCTCACTGTTACATGCATTTGAATGGGGAACTCGACCGAAACAAAGTATAGGTTTTCATTATGTGAATAACTTGGAAATCTTAGCTCAAACAGCTGCAAAACCTGTTTTCCCAGCACGGGAACCTTGAGTTCTATAAGATAAAGCCATAAACATGTGTATCCGAGTTTTCTATCAAAAATTACAGCTATTCATATGAAGTTGTACAAAAACTCTTTCTTTCGCCAAGACAGTGCGTTTCTCACTGTTACATGCATTTGAATGGGGAACTCGACCGAAACAAAGTATAGGTTTTCATTATGTGAATAACTTGGAAATCTTAGCTCAAACAGCTGCAAAACCTGTTTTCCCAGCACGGGAACCTTGAGTTCTATAATATAAGGCCATAAACATGTTTGTCTGAGTCTTCTATCAAAAGTTACAGCTATTTCTATGAAGTTGTACAAAAACGCTTTCTTTCGCCAAGACAGTGCGTTTCTCACTGTTACATGCATTTGAATGGGGAACTCGACCGAAACAAAGTATAGGTTTTCATTATGTGAATAACTTGGAAATCTTAGCTCAAACAGCTGCAAAACCTGTTTTCCCAGCACGGAGACCTTGAGTTCTATAATATAAGGCCATAAACATGTTTGTCTGAGTCTTCTATCAAAAGTTACAGCTATTTCTATGAAGTTGTACAAAAACGCTTTCTTTCGCCAAGACAGTGCGTTTCTCACTGTTACATGCATTTGAATGGGGAACTCGACCGAAACAAAGTATAGGTTTTCATTATGTGAATAACTTGGAAATCTTAGCTCAAACAGCTGCAAAACCTGTTTTCCCAGCACGGAGACCTTGAGTTCTATAATATAAGGCCATAAACATGTTTGTCTGAGTCTTCTATCAAAAGTTACAGCTATTTCTATGAAGTTGTACAAAAACGCTTTCTTTCGCCAAGACAGTGCGTTTCTCACTGTTACATGCATTTGAATGGGGAACTCGACCGAAACAAAGTATAGGTTTTCATTATGTGAATAACTTGGAAATCTTAGCTCAAACAGCTGCAAAACCTGTTTTCCCAGCACGGGAACCTTGAGTTCTATAATATAAGGCCATAAACATGTTTGTCTGAGTCTTCTATCAAAAGTTACAGCTATTTCTATGAAGTTGTACAAAAACGCTTTCTTTCGCCAAGACAGTGCGTTTCTCACTGTTACATGCATTTGAATGGGGAACTCGACCGAAACAAAGTATAGGTTTTCATTATGTGAATAACTTGGAAATCTTAGCTCAAACAGCTGCAAAACCTGTTTTCCCAGCACGGGAACCTTGAGTTCTATAAGATAAAGCCATAAACATGTGTATCCGAGTCTTCTATCAAAAGTTACAGCTATTCATATGAAGTTGTACAAAAACTCTTTCTTTCGCCAAGACAGTGCGTTTCTCACTGTTACATGCATTTGAATGGGGAACTCGACCGAAACAAAGTATAGGTTTTCATTATGTGAATAACTTGGAAATCTTAGCTCAAACAGCTGCAAAACCTGTTTTCCCAGCACGGGAACCTTGAGTTCTATAAGATAAAGCCATAAACATGTGTATCCGAGTCTTCTATCAAAAGTTACAGCTATTCATATGAAGTTGTACAAAAACGCTTTCTTTCGCCAAGACAGTGCGTTTCTCACTGTTACATGCATTTGAATGGGGAACTCGACCGAAACAAAGTATAGGTTTTCATTATGTGAATAACTTGGAAATCTTAGCTCAAACAGCTGCAAAACCTGTTTTCCCAGCACGGGGACCTTGAGTTCTATAATATAAGGCCATAAACATGTTTGTCTGAGTCTTCTATCAAAAGTTACAGCTATTTCTATGAAGTTGTACAAAAACGCTTTCTTTCGCCAAGACAGTGCGTTTCTCACTGTTACATGCATTTGAATGGGGAACTCGACCGAAACAAAGTATAGGTTTTCATTATGTGAATAACTTGGAAATCTTAGCTCAAACAGCTGCAAAACCTGTTTTCCCAGCACGGGAACCTTGAGTTCTATAATATAAGGCCATAAACATGTTTGTCTGAGTCTTCTATCAAAAGTTACAGCTATTTCTATGAAGTTGTACAAAAACGCTTTCTTTCGCCAAGACAGTGCGTTTCTCACTGTTACATGCATTTGAATGGGGAACTCGACCGAAACAAAGTATAGGTTTTCATTATGTGAATAACTTGGAAATCTTAGCTCAAACAGCTGCAAAACCTGTTTTCCCAGCACGGAGACCTTGAGTTCTATAATATAAGGCCATAAACATGTTTGTCTGAGTCTTCTATCAAAAGTTACAGCTATTCATATGAAGTTGTACAAAAACGCTTTCTTTCGCCAAGACAGTGCGTTTCTCACTGTTACATGCATTTGAATGGGGAACTCGACCGAAACAAAGTATAGGTTTTCATTATGTGAATAACTTGGAAATCTTAGCTCAAACAGCTGCAAAACCTGTTTTCCCAGCACGGGAACCTTGAGTTCTATAAGATAAAGCCATAAACATGTGTATCCGAGTCTTCTATCAAAAATTACAGCTATTCATATGAAGTTGTACAAAAACTCTTTCTTTCGCCAAGACAGTGCGTTTCTCACTGTTACATGCATTTGAATGGGGAACTCGACCGAAACAAAGTATAGGTTTTCATTATGTGAATAACTTGGAAATCTTAGCTCAAACAGCTGCAAAACCTGTTTTCCCAGCACGGGAACCTTGAGTTCTATAAGATAAAGCCATAAACATGTGTATCCGAGTCTTCTATCAAAGGTTACAGCTATTCATATGAAGGTGTACAAAAACGCTTTCTTTCGCCAAGACAGTGCGTTTCTCACTGTTACATGCATTTGAATGGGGAACTCGACCGAAACAAAGTATAGGTTTTCATTATGTGAATAACTTGGAAATCTTAGCTCAAACAGCTGCAAAACCTGTTTTCCCAGCACGGAGACCTTGAGTTCTATAATATAAGGCCATAAACATGTTTGTCTGAGTCTTCTATCAAAAGTTACAGCTATTTCTATGAAGTTGTACAAAAACGCTTTCTTTCGCCAAGACAGTGCGTTTCTCACTGTTACATGCATTTGAATGGGGAACTCGACCGAAACAAAGTATAGGTTTTCATTATGTGAATAACTTGGAAATCTTAGCTCAAACAGCTGCAAAACCTGTTTTCCCAGCACGGAGACCTTGAGTTCTATAATATAAGGCCATAAACATGTTTGTCTGAGTCTTCTATCAAAAGTTACAGCTATTTCTATGAAGGTGTACAAAAACGCTTTCTTTCGCCAAGACAGTGCGTTTCTCACTGTTACATGCATTTGAATGGGGAACTCGACCGAAACAAAGTATAGGTTTTCATTATGTGAATAACTTGGAAATCTTAGCTCAAACAGCTGCAAAACCTGTTTTCCCAGCACGGGAACCTTGAGTTCTATAATATAAGGCCATAAACATGTTTGTCTGAGTCTTCTATCAAAAGTTACAGCTATTTCTATGAAGTTGTACAAAAACGCTTTCTTTCGCCAAGACAGTGCGTTTCTCACTGTTACATGCATTTGAATGGGGAACTCGACCGAAACAAAGTATAGGTTTTCATTATGTGAATAACTTGGAAATCTTAGCTCAAACAGCTGCAAAACCTGTTTTCCCAGCACGGGAACCTTGAGTTCTATAAGATAAAGCCATAAACATGTGTATCCGAGTCTTCTATCAAAAGTTACAGCTATTCATATGAAGTTGTACAAAAACTCTTTCTTTCGCCAAGACAGTGCGTTTCTCACTGTTACATGCATTTGAATGGGGAACTCGACCGAAACAAAGTATAGGTTTTCATTATGTGAATAACTTGGAAATCTTAGCTCAAACAGCTGCAAAACCTGTTTTCCCAGCACGGGAACCTTGAGTTCTATAAGATAAAGCCATAAACATGTGTATCCGAGTCTTCTATCAAAGGTTACAGCTATTCATATGAAGGTGTACAAAAACGCTTTCTTTCGCCAAGACAGTGCGTTTCTCACTGTTACATGCATTTGAATGGGGAACTCGACCGAAACAAAGTATAGGTTTTCATTATGTGAATAACTTGGAAATCTTAGCTCAAACAGCTGCAAAACCTGTTTTCCCAGCACGGGGACCTTGAGTTCTATAATATAAGGCCATAAACATGTTTGTCTGAGTCTTCTATCAAAAGTTACAGCTATTTCTATGAAGTTGTACAAAAACGCTTTCTTTCGCCAAGACAGTGCGTTTCTCACTGTTACATGCATTTGAATGGGGAACTCGACCGAAACAAAGTATAGGTTTTCATTATGTGAATAACTTGGAAATCTTAGCTCAAACAGCTGCAAAACCTGTTTTCCCAGCACGGGAACCTTGAGTTCTATAATATAAGGCCATAAACATGTTTGTCTGAGTCTTCTATCAAAAGTTACAGCTATTTCTATGAAGTTGTACAAAAACGCTTTCTTTCGCCAAGACAGTGCGTTTCTCACTGTTACATGCATTTGAATGGGGAACTCGACCGAAACAAAGTATAGGTTTTCATTATGTGAATAACTTGGAAATCTTAGCTCAAACAGCTGCAAAACCTGTTTTCCCAGCACGGAGACCTTGAGTTCTATAATATAAGGCCATAAACATGTTTGTCTGAGTCTTCTATCAAAAGTTACAGCTATTCATATGAAGTTGTACAAAAACGCTTTCTTTCGCCAAGACAGTGCGTTTCTCACTGTTACATGCATTTGAATGGGGAACTCGACCGAAACAAAGTATAGGTTTTCATTATGTGAATAACTTGGAAATCTTAGCTCAAACAGCTGCAAAACCTGTTTTCCCAGCACGGGAACCTTGAGTTCTATAAGATAAAGCCATAAACATGTGTATCCGAGTCTTCTATCAAAAATTACAGCTATTCATATGAAGTTGTACAAAAACTCTTTCTTTCGCCAAGACAGTGCGTTTCTCACTGTTACATGCATTTGAATGGGGAACTCGACCGAAACAAAGTATAGGTTTTCATTATGTGAATAACTTGGAAATCTTAGCTCAAACAGCTGCAAAACCTGTTTTCCCAGCACGGGAACCTTGAGTTCTATAAGATAAAGCCATAAACATGTGTATCCGAGTCTTCTATCAAAGGTTACAGCTATTCATATGAAGGTGTACAAAAACGCTTTCTTTCGCCAAGACAGTGCGTTTCTCACTGTTACATGCATTTGAATGGGGAACTCGACCGAAACAAAGTATAGGTTTTCATTATGTGAATAACTTGGAAATCTTAGCTCAAACAGCTGCAAAACCTGTTTTCCCAGCACGGAGACCTTGAGTTCTATAATATAAGGCCATAAACATGTTTGTCTGAGTCTTCTATCAAAAGTTACAGCTATTTCTATGAAGTTGTACAAAAACGCTTTCTTTCGCCAAGACAGTGCGTTTCTCACTGTTACATGCATTTGAATGGGGAACTCGACCGAAACAAAGTATAGGTTTTCATTATGTGAATAACTTGGAAATCTTAGCTCAAACAGCTGCAAAACCTGTTTTCCCAGCACGGAGACCTTGAGTTCTATAATATAAGGCCATAAACATGTTTGTCTGAGTCTTCTATCAAAAGTTACAGCTATTTCTATGAAGTTGTACAAAAACGCTTTCTTTTCGCCAAGACAGTGCGTTTCTCACTGTTACATGCATTTGAATGGGGAACTCGACCGAAACAAAGTATAGGTTTTCATTATGTGAATAACTTGGAAATCTTAGCTCAAACAGCTGCAAAACCTGTTTTCCCAGCACGGGAACCTTGAGTTCTATAAGATAAAGCCATAAACATGTGTATCCGAGTCTTCTATCAAAAGTTACAGCTATTCATATGAAGTTGTACAAAAACGCTTTCTTTCGCCAAGACAGTGCGTTTCTCACTGTTACATGCATTTGAATGGGGAACTCGACCGAAACAAAGTATAGGTTTTCATTATGTGAATAACTTGGAAATCTTAGCTCAAACAGCTGCAAAACCTGTTTTCCCAGCACGGAGACCTTGAGTTCTATAATATAAGGCCATAAACATGTTTGTCTGAGTCTTCTATCAAAAGTTACAGCTATTCATATGAAGTTGTACAAAAACGCTTTCTTTCGCCAAGACAGTGCGTTTCTCACTGTTACATGCATTTGAATGGGGAACTCGACCGAAACAAAGTATAGGTTTTCATTATGTGAATAACTTGGAAATCTTAGCTCAAACAGCTGCAAAACCTGTTTTCCCAGCACGGGAACCTTGAGTTCTATAAGATAAAGCCATAAACATGTGTATCCGAGTCTTCTATCAAAAGTTACAGCTATTCATATGAAGTTGTACAAAAACGCTTTCTTTCGCCAAGACAGTGCGTTTCTCACTGTTACATGCATTTGAATGGGGAACTCGACCGAAACAAAGTATAGGTTTTCATTATGTGAATAACTTGGAAATCTTAGCTCAAACAGCTGCAAAACCTGTTTTCCCAGCACGGGAACCTTGAGTTCTATAAGATAAAGCCATAAACATGTGTATCCGAGTCTTCTATCAAAAGTTACAGCTATTCATATGAAGTTGTACAAAAACGCTTTCTTTCGCCAAGACAGTGCGTTTCTCACTGTTACATGCATTTGAATGGGGAACTCGACCGAAACAAAGTATAGGTTTTCATTATGTGAATAACTTGGAAATCTTAGCTCAAACAGCTGCAAAACCTGTTTTCCCAGCACGGGAACCTTGAGTTCTATAAGATAAAGCCATAAACATGTGTATCCGAGTCTTCTATCAAAAGTTACAGCTATTCATATGAAGTTGTACAAAAACGCTTTCTTTCGCCAAGACAGTGCGTTTCTCACTGTTACATGCATTTGAATGGGGAACTCGACCGAAACAAAGTATAGGTTTTCATTATGTGAATAACTTGGAAATCTTAGCTCAAACAGCTGCAAAACCTGTTTGCCCAGCACGGGAACCTTGAGTTCTATAAGATAAAGCCATAAACATGTGTATCTGAGTCTTCTATCAAAAGTTACAGCTATTCATATGAAGTTGTACAAAAACGCTTTCTTTCGCCAAGACAGTGCGTTTCTCACTGTTACATGCATTTGAATGGGGAACTCGACCGAAACAAAGTATAGGTTTTCATTATGTGAATAACTTGGAAATCTTAGCTCAAACAGCTGCAAAACCTGTTTTCCCAGCACGGAGACCTTGAGTTCTATAATATAAGGCCATAAACATGTTTGTCTCAGTCTTCTATCAAAAGTTACAGCTATTTCTATGAAGTTGTACAAAAACGCTTAATTTCGCCAAGACAGTGCGTTTCTCACTGTTACATGCATTTGAATGGGGAACTCGACCGAAACAAATTATAGGTTTTCATTATGTGAATAACTTGGAAATCTTAGCTCAAACAGCTGCAAAACCTGTTTTCCCAGCACGGGAACCTTGAGTTCTATAAGATAAAGCCATAAACATGTGTATCCGAGTCTTCTATCAAAAGTTACAGCTATTCATATGAAGTTGTACAAAAACGCTTTCTTTCGCCAAGACAGTGCGTTTCTCACTGTTACATGCATTTGAATGGGGAACTCGACCGAAACAAAGTATAGGTTTTCATTATGTGAATAACTTGGAAATCTTAGCTCAAACAGCTGCAAAACCTGTTTTCCCAGCACGGAGACCTTGAGTTCTATAATATAAGGCCATAAACATGTTTGTCTGAGTCTTCTATCAAAAGTTACAGCTATTTCTATGAAGTTGTACAAAAACGCTTTCTTTCGCCAAGACAGTGCGTTTCTCACTGTTACATGCATTTGAATGGGGAACTCGACCGAAACAAATTATAGGTTTTCATTATGTGAATAACTTGGAAATCTTAGCTCAAACAGCTGCAAAACCTGTTTTCCCAGCACGGGAACCTTGAGTTCTATAAGATAAAGCCATAAACATGTTTGTCTGAGTCTTCTATCAAAAGTTACAGCTATTCATATGAAGTTGTACAAAAACGCTTTCTTTCGCCAAGACAGTGCGTTTCTCACTGTTACATGCATTTGAATGGGGAACTCGACCGAAACAAAGTATAGGTTTTCATTATGTGAATAACTTGGAAATCTTAGCTCAAACAGCTGCAAAACCTGTTTTCCCAGCACGGGGACCTTGAGTTCTATAATATAAGGCCATAAACATGTTTGTCTGAGTCTTCTATCAAAAGTTACAGCTATTTCTATGAAGACCATGAAAAACGCTTTCTTTCGCCAAGACAGTGCGTTTCTCACTGTTACATGCATTTGAATGGGGAACTCGACCGAAACAAAGTATAGGTTTTCATTATGTGAATAACTTGGAAATCTTAGCTCAAACAGCTGCAAAACCTGTTTGCCCAGCACGGGAACCTTGAGTTCTATAAGATAAAGCCATAAACATGTGTATCCGAGTCTTCTATCAAAAGTTACAGCTATTCATATGAAGTTGTACAAAAACGCTTTCTTTCGCCAAGACAGTGCGTTTCTCACTGTTACATGCATTTGAATGGGGAACTCGACCGAAACAAAGTATAGGTTTTCATTATGTGAATAACTTGGAAATCTTAGCTCAAACAGCTGCAAAACCTGTTTTCCCAGCACGGGGACCTTGAGTTCTATAATATAAGGCCATAAACATGTTTGTCTGAGTCTTCTATCAAAAGTTACAGCTATTTCTATGAAGTTGTACAAAAACGCTTAATTTCGCCAAGACAGTGCGTTTCTCACTGTTACATGCATTTGAATGGGGAACTCGACCGAAACAAAGTATAGGTTTTCATTATGTGAATAACTTGGAAATCTTAGCTCAAACAGCTGCAAAAACTGTTTTCCCAGCACGGGAACCTTGAGTTCTATAATATAAGGCCATAAACATGTTTGTCTGAGTCTTCTATCAAAAGTTACAGCTATTTCTATGAAGTTGTACAAAAACGCTTTCTTTCGCCAAGACAGTGCGTTTCTCACTGTTACATGCATTTGAATGGGGAACTCGACCGAAACAAAGTATAGGTTTTCATTATGTGAATAACTTGGAAATCTTAGCTCAAACAGCTGCAAAACCTGTTTTCCCAGCACGGGAACCTTGAGTTCTATAAGATAAAGCCATAAACATGTGTATCCGAGTCTTCTATCAAAAGTTACAGCTATTCATATGAAGTTGTACAAAAACGCTTTCTTTCGCCAAGACAGTGCGTTTCTCACTGTTACATGCATTTGAATGGGGAACTCGACCGAAACAAAGTATAGGTTTTCATTATGTGAATAACTTGGAAATCTTAGCTCAAACAGCTGCAAAACCTGTTTTCCCAGCACGGAGACCTTGAGTTCTATAATATAAGGCCATAAACATGTTTGTCTGAGTCTTCTATCAAAAGTTACAGCTATTTCTATGAAGTTGTACAAAAACGCTTTCTTTCGCCAAGACAGTGCGTTTCTCACTGTTACATGCATTTGAATGGGGAACTCGACCGAAACAAAGTATAGGTTTTCATTATGTGAATAACTTGGAAATCTTAGCTCAAACAGCTGCAAAACCTGTTTTCCCAGCACGGGAACCTTGAGTTCTATAAGATAAAGCCATAAACATGTGTATCCGAGTCTTCTATCAAAAGTTACAGCTATTCATATGAAGTTGTACAAAAACTCTTTCTTTCGCCAAGACAGTGCGTTTCTCACTGTTACATGCATTTGAATGGGGAACTCGACCGAAACAAAGTATAGGTTTTCATTATGTGAATAACTTGGAAATCTTAGCTCAAACAGCTGCAAAACCTGTTTGCCCAGCACGGGAACCTTGAGTTCTATAAGATAAAGCCATAAACATGTGTATCCGAGTCTTCTATCAAAAGTTACAGCTATTCATATGAAGTTGTACAAAAACGCTTTCTTTCACCAAGACAGTGCGTTTCTCACTGTTACATGCATTTGAATGGGGAACTCGACCGAAACAAAGTATAGGTTTTCATTATGTGAATAACTTGGAAATCTTAGCTCAAACAGCTGCAAAACCTGTTTGCCCAGCACGGAGACCTTGAGTTCTATAATATAAGGCCATAAACATGTTTGTCTGAGTCTTCTATCAAAAGTTACAGCTATTCATATGAAGTTGTACAAAAACGCTTTCTTTCGCCAAGACAGTGCGTTTCTCACTGTTACATGCATTTGAATGGGGAACTCGACCGAAACAAAGTATAGGTTTTCATTATGTGAATAACTTGGAAATCTTAGCTCAAACAGCTGCAAAACCTGTTTGCCCAGCACGGAGACCTTGAGTTTTATAATATAAGGCCATAAACATGTTTGTCTGAGTCTTCTATCAAAAGTTACAGCTATTTCTATGAAGTTGTACAAAAACGCTTAATTTCGCCAAGACAGTGCGTTTCTCACTGTTACATGCATTTGAATGGGGAACTCGACCGAAACAAATTATAGGTTTTCATTATGTGAATAACTTGGAAATCTTAGCTCAAACAGCTGCAAAACCTGTTTTCCCAGCACGGGAACCTTGAGTTCTATAAGATAAAGCCATAAACATGTGTAACCGAGTCTTCTATCAAAAGTTACAGCTATTCATATGAAGTTGTACAAAAACGCTTTCTTTCGCCAAGACAGTGCGTTTCTCACTGTTACATGCATTTGAATGGGGAACTCGACCGAAACAAAGTATAGGTTTTCATTATGTGAATAACTTGGAAATCTTAGCTCAAACAGCTGCAAAACCTGTTTTCCCAGCACGGAGACCTTGAGTTCTATAATATAAGGCCATAAACATGTTTGTCTGAGTCTTCTATCAAAAGTTACAGCTATTTCTATGAAGTTGTACAAAAACGCTTTCTTTCGCCAAGACAGTGCGTTTCTCACTGTTACATGCATTTGAATGGGGAACTCGACCGAAACAAAGTATAGGTTTTCATTATGTGAATAACTTGGAAATCTTAGCTCAAACAGCTGCAAAACCTGTTTTCCCAGCACGGGAACCTTGAGTTCTATAAGATAAAGCCATAAACATGTGTATCCGAGTCTTCTATCAAAAGTTACAGCTATTCATATGAAGTTGTACAAAAACGCTTTCTTTCGCCAAGACAGTGCGTTTCTCACTGTTACATGCATTTGAATGGGGAACTCGACCGAAACAAAGTATAGGTTTTCATTATGTGAATAACTTGGAAACCTTAGCTCAAACAGCTGCAAAACCTGTTTTCCCAGCACGGGAACCTTGAGTTCTATAAGATAAAGCCATAAACATGTGTATCTGAGTCTTCTATCAAAAGTTACAGCTATTCATATGAAGTTGTACAAAAACGCTTTCTTTCGCCAAGACAGTGCGTTTCTCACTGTTACATGCATTTGAATGGGGAACTCGACCGAAACAAAGTATAGGTTTTCATTATGTGAATAACTTGGAAATCTTAGCTCAAACAGCTGCAAAACCTGTTTTCCCAGCACGGAGACCTTGAGTTCTATAATATAAGGCCATAAACATGTTTGTCTGAGTCTTCTATCAAAAGTTACAGCTATTTCTATGAAGTTGTACAAAAACGCTTTCTTTCGCCAAGACAGTGCGTTTCTCACTGTTACATGCATTTGAATGGGGAACTCGACCGAAACAAAGTATAGGTTTTCATTATGTGAATAACTTGGAAATCTTAGCTCAAACAGCTGCAAAACCTGTTTTCCCAGCACGGAGACCTTGAGTTCTATAATATAAGGCCATAAACATGTTTGTCTGAGTCTTCTATCAAAAGTTACAGCTATTCATATGAAGTTGTACAAAAACTCTTTCTTTCGCCAAGACAGTGCGTTTCTCACTGTTACATGCATTTGAATGGGGAACTCGACCGAAACAAAGTATAGGTTTTCATTATGTGAATAACTTGGAAATCTTAGCTCAAACAGCTGCAAAACCTGTTTGCCCAGCACGGGAACCTTGAGTTCTATAAGATAAAGCCATAAACATGTGTATCCGAGTCTTCTATCAAAAGTTACAGCTATTCATATGAAGTTGTACAAAAACGCTTTCTTTCACCAAGACAGTGCGTTTCTCACTGTTACATGCATTTGAATGGGGAACTCGACCGAAACAAAGTATAGGTTTTCATTATGTGAATAACTTGGAAATCTTAGCTCAAACAGCTGCAAAACCTGTTTGCCCAGCACGGAGACCTTGAGTTCTATAATATAAGGCCATAAACATGTTTGTCTGAGTCTTCTATCAAAAGTTACAGCTATTCATATGAAGTTGTACAAAAACGCTTTCTTTCGCCAAGACAGTGCGTTTCTCACTGTTACATGCATTTGAATGGGGAACTCGACCGAAACAAAGTATAGGTTTTCATTATGTGAATAACTTGGAAATCTTAGCTCAAACAGCTGCAAAACCTGTTTGCCCAGCACGGAGACCTTGAGTTTTATAATATAAGGCCATAAACATGTTTGTCTGAGTCTTCTATCAAAAGTTACAGCTATTTCTATGAAGTTGTACAAAAACGCTTAATTTCGCCAAGACAGTGCGTTTCTCACTGTTACATGCATTTGAATGGGGAACTCGACCGAAACAAATTATAGGTTTTCATTATGTGAATAACTTGGAAATCTTAGCTCAAACAGCTGCAAAACCTGTTTTCCCAGCACGGGAACCTTGAGTTCTATAAGATAAAGCCATAAACATGTGTAACCGAGTCTTCTATCAAAAGTTACAGCTATTCATATGAAGTTGTACAAAAACGCTTTCTTTCGCCAAGACAGTGCGTTTCTCACTGTTACATGCATTTGAATGGGGAACTCGACCGAAACAAAGTATAGGTTTTCATTATGTGAATAACTTGGAAATCTTAGCTCAAACAGCTGCAAAACCTGTTTTCCCAGCACGGAGACCTTGAGTTCTATAATATAAGGCCATAAACATGTTTGTCTGAGTCTTCTATCAAAAGTTACAGCTATTTCTATGAAGTTGTACAAAAACGCTTTCTTTCGCCAAGACAGTGCGTTTCTCACTGTTACATGCATTTGAATGGGGAACTCGACCGAAACAAAGTATAGGTTTTCATTATGTGAATAACTTGGAAATCTTAGCTCAAACAGCTGCAAAACCTGTTTTCCCAGCACGGGAACCTTGAGTTCTATAAGATAAAGCCATAAACATGTGTATCCGAGTCTTCTATCAAAAGTTACAGCTATTCATATGAAGTTGTACAAAAACGCTTTCTTTCGCCAAGACAGTGCGTTTCTCACTGTTACATGCATTTGAATGGGGAACTCGACCGAAACAAAGTATAGGTTTTCATTATGTGAATAACTTGGAAACCTTAGCTCAAACAGCTGCAAAACCTGTTTTCCCAGCACGGGAACCTTGAGTTCTATAAGATAAAGCCATAAACATGTGTATCTGAGTCTTCTATCAAAAGTTACAGCTATTCATATGAAGTTGTACAAAAACGCTTTCTTTCGCCAAGACAGTGCGTTTCTCACTGTTACATGCATTTGAATGGGGAACTCGACCGAAACAAAGTATAGGTTTTCATTATGTGAATAACTTGGAAATCTTAGCTCAAACAGCTGCAAAACCTGTTTTCCCAGCACGGAGACCTTGAGTTCTATAATATAAGGCCATAAACATGTTTGTCTGAGTCTTCTATCAAAAGTTACAGCTATTTCTATGAAGTTGTACAAAAACGCTTTCTTTCGCCAAGACAGTGCGTTTCTCACTGTTACATGCATTTGAATGGGGAACTCGACCGAAACAAAGTATAGGTTTTCATTATGTGAATAACTTGGAAATCTTAGCTCAAACAGCTGCAAAACCTGTTTTCCCAGCACGGAGACCTTGAGTTCTATAATATAAGGCCATAAACATGTTTGTCTGAGTCTTCTATCAAAAGTTACAGCTATTTCTATGAAGTTGTACAAAAACGCTTTCTTTCGCCAAGACAGTGCGTTTCTCACTGTTACATGCATTTGAATGGGGAACTCGACCGAAACAAAGTATAGGTTTTCATTATGTGAATAACTTGGAAATCTTAGCTCAAACAGCTGCAAAACCTGTTTTCCCAGCACGGGAACCTTGAGTTCTATAAGATAAAGCCATAAACATGTGTATCCGAGTCTTCTATCAAAAGTTACAGCTATTCATATGAAGTTGTACAAAAACGCTTTCTTTCGCCAAGACAGTGCGTTTCTCACTGTTACATGCATTTGAATGGGGAACTCGACCGAAACAAAGTATAGGTTTTCATTATGTGAATAACTTGGAAATCTTAGCTCAAACAGCTGCAAAACCTGTTTTCCCAGCACGGGAACCTTGAGTTCTATAAGATAAAGCCATAAACATGTGTATCCGAGTTTTCTATCAAAAATTACAGCTATTCATATGAAGTTGTACAAAAACTCTTTCTTTCGCCAAGACAGTGCGTTTCTCACTGTTACATGCATTTGAATGGGGAACTCGACCGAAACAAAGTATAGGTTTTCATTATGTGAATAACTTGGAAATCTTAGCTCAAACAGCTGCAAAACCTGTTTTCCCAGCACGGGAACCTTGAGTTCTATAAGATAAAGCCATAAACATGTGTATCCGAGTCTTCTATCAAAGGTTACAGCTATTCATATGAAGGTGTACAAAAACGCTTTCTTTCGCCAAGACAGTGCGTTTCTCACTGTTACATGCATTTGAATGGGGAACTCGACCGAAACAAAGTATAGGTTTTCATTATGTGAATAACTTGGAAATCTTAGCTCAAACAGCTGCAAAACCTGTTTTCCCAGCACGGAGACCTTGAGTTCTATAATATAAGGCCATAAACATGTTTGTCTGAGTCTTCTATCAAAAGTTACAGCTATTTCTATGAAGTTGTACAAAAACGCTTTCTTTCGCCAAGACAGTGCGTTTCTCACTGTTACATGCATTTGAATGGGGAACTCGACCGAAACAAAGTATAGGTTTTCATTATGTGAATAACTTGGAAATCTTAGCTCAAACAGCTGCAAAACCTGTTTTCCCAGCACGGGAACCTTGAGTTCTATAAGATAAAGCCATAAACATGTGTATCCGAGTCTTCTATCAAAAGTTACAGCTATTCATATGAAGTTGTACAAAAACTCTTTCTTTCGCCAAGACAGTGCGTTTCTCACTGTTACATGCATTTGAATGGGGAACTCGACCGAAACAAAGTATAGGTTTTCATTATGTGAATAACTTGGAAATCTTAGCTCAAACAGCTGCAAAACCTGTTTTCCCAGCACGGGAACCTTGAGTTCTATAAGATAAAGCCATAAACATGTGTATCCGAGTCTTCTATCAAAGGTTACAGCTATTCATATGAAGGTGTACAAAAACGCTTTCTTTCGCCAAGACAGTGCGTTTCTCACTGTTACATGCATTTGAATGGGGAACTCGACCGAAACAAAGTATAGGTTTTCATTATGTGAATAACTTGGAAATCTTAGCTCAAACAGCTGCAAAACCTGTTTTCCCAGCACGGGGACCTTGAGTTCTATAATATAAGGCCATAAACATGTTTGTCTGAGTCTTCTATCAAAAGTTACAGCTATTTCTATGAAGTTGTACAAAAACGCTTTCTTTCGCCAAGACAGTGCGTTTCTCACTGTTACATGCATTTGAATGGGGAACTCGACCGAAACAAAGTATAGGTTTTCATTATGTGAATAACTTGGAAATCTTAGCTCAAACAGCTGCAAAACCTGTTTTCCCAGCACGGGAACCTTGAGTTCTATAAGATAAAGCCATAAACATGTGTATCCGAGTCTTCTATCAAAAGTTACAGCTATTCATATGAAGTTGTACAAAAACGCTTTCTTTCGCCAAGACAGTGCGTTTCTCACTGTTACATGCATTTGAATGGGGAACTCGACCGAAACAAAGTATAGGTTTTCATTATGTGAATAACTTGGAAATCTTAGCTCAAACAGCTGCAAAACCTGTTTTCCCAGCACGGAGACCTTGAGTTCTATAATATAAGGCCATAAACATGTTTGTCTGAGTCTTCTATCAAAAGTTACAGCTATTCATATGAAGTTGTACAAAAACGCTTTCTTTCGCCAAGACAGTGCGTTTCTCACTGTTACATGCATTTGAATGGGGAACTCGACCGAAACAAAGTATAGGTTTTCATTATGTGAATAACTTGGAAATCTTAGCTCAAACAGCTGCAAAACCTGTTTTCCCAGCACGGGAACCTTGAGTTCTATAAGATAAAGCCATAAACATGTGTATCCGAGTTTTCTATCAAAAATTACAGCTATTCATATGAAGTTGTACAAAAACTCTTTCTTTCGCCAAGACAGTGCGTTTCTCACTGTTACATGCATTTGAATGGGGAACTCGACCGAAACAAAGTATAGGTTTTCATTATGTGAATAACTTGGAAATCTTAGCTCAAACAGCTGCAAAACCTGTTTTCCCAGCACGGGAACCTTGAGTTCTATAAGATAAAGCCATAAACATGTGTATCCGAGTCTTCTATCAAAGGTTACAGCTATTCATATGAAGGTGTACAAAAACGCTTTCTTTCGCCAAGACAGTGCGTTTCTCACTGTTACATGCATTTGAATGGGGAACTCGACCGAAACAAAGTATAGGTTTTCATTATGTGAATAACTTGGAAATCTTAGCTCAAACAGCTGCAAAACCTGTTTTCCCAGCACGGAGACCTTGAGTTCTATAATATAAGGCCATAAACATGTTTGTCTGAGTCTTCTATCAAAAGTTACAGCTATTTCTATGAAGTTGTACAAAAACGCTTTCTTTCGCCAAGACAGTGCGTTTCTCACTGTTACATGCATTTGAATGGGGAACTCGACCGAAACAAAGTATAGGTTTTCATTATGTGAATAACTTGGAAATCTTAGCTCAAACAGCTGCAAAACCTGTTTTCCCAGCACGGAGACCTTGAGTTCTATAATATAAGGCCATAAACATGTTTGTCTGAGTCTTCTATCAAAAGTTACAGCTATTTCTATGAAGTTGTACAAAAACGCTTTCTTTCGCCAAGACAGTGCGTTTCTCACTGTTACATGCATTTGAATGGGGAACTCGACCGAAACAAAGTATAGGTTTTCATTATGTGAATAACTTGGAAATCTTAGCTCAAACAGCTGCAAAACCTGTTTGCCCAGCACGGGAACCTTGAGTTCTATAAGATAAAGCCATAAACATGTGTATCTGAGTCTTCTATCAAAAGTTACAGCTATTCATATGAAGTTGTACAAAAACGCTTTCTTTCGCCAAGACAGTGCGTTTCTCACTGTTACATGCATTTGAATGGGGAACTCGACCGAAACAAAGTATAGGTTTTCATTATGTGAATAACTTGGAAATCTTAGCTCAAACAGCTGCAAAACCTGTTTTCCCAGCACGGAGACCTTGAGTTCTATAATATAAGGCCATAAACATGTTTGTCTGAGTCTTCTATCAAAAGTTACAGCTATTTCTATGAAGTTGTACAAAAACGCTTAATTTCGCCAAGACAGTGCGTTTCTCACTGTTACATGCATTTGAATGGGGAACTCGACCGAAACAAAGTATAGGTTTTCATTATGTGAATAACTTGGAAATCTTAGCTCAAACAGCTGCAAAACCTGTTTTCCCAGCACGGGAACCTTGAGTTCTATAAGATAAAGCCATAAACATGTGTATCCGAGTCTTCTATCAAAAGTTACAGCTATTCATATGAAGTTGTACAAAAACGCTTTCTTTCGCCAAGACAGTGCGTTTCTCACTGTTACATGCATTTGAATGGGGAACTCGACCGAAACAAAGTATAGGTTTTCATTATGTGAATAACTTGGAAATCTTAGCTCAAACAGCTGCAAAACCTGTTTTCCCAGCACGGAGACCTTGAGTTCTATAATATAAGGCCATAAACATGTTTGTCTGAGTCTTCTATCAAAAGTTACAGCTATTTCTATGAAGTTGTACAAAAACGCTTTCTTTCGCCAAGACAGTGCGTTTCTCACTGTTACATGCATTTGAATGGGGAACTCGACCGAAACAAATTATAGGTTTTCATTATGTGAATAACTTGGAAATCTTAGCTCAAACAGCTGCAAAACCTGTTTTCCCAGCACGGGAACCTTGAGTTCTATAAGATAAAGCCATAAACATGTGTAACCAAGTCTTCTATCAAAAGTTACAGCTATTCATATGAAGTTGTACAAAAACGCTTTCTTTCGCCAAGACAGTGCGTTTCTCACTGTTACATGCATTTGAATGGGGAACTCGACCGAAACAAAGTATAGGTTTTCATTATGTGAATAACTTGGAAATCTTAGCTCAAACAGCTGCAAAACCTGTTTTCCCAGCACGGGGACCTTGAGTTCTATAATATAAGGCCATAAACATGTTTGTCTGAGTCTTCTATCAAAAGTTACAGCTATTTCTATGAAGACCATGAAAAACGCTTTCTTTCGCCAAGACAGTGCGTTTCTCACTGTTACATGCATTTGAATGGGGAACTCGACCGAAACAAAGTATAGGTTTTCATTATGTGAATAACTTGGAAATCTTAGCTCAAACAGCTGCAAAACCTGTTTGCCCAGCACGGGAACCTTGAGTTCTATAAGATAAAGCCATAAACATGTGTATCCGAGTCTTCTATCAAAAGTTACAGCTATTCATATGAAGTTGTACAAAAACGCTTTCTTTCGCCAAGACAGTGCGTTTCTCACTGTTACATGCATTTGAATGGGGAACTCGACCGAAACAAAGTATAGGTTTTCATTATGTGAATAACTTGGAAATCTTAGCTCAAACAGCTGCAAAACCTGTTTTCCCAGCACGGGGACCTTGAGTTCTATAATATAAGGCCATAAACATGTTTGTCTGAGTCTTCTATCAAAAGTTACAGCTATTTCTATGAAGTTGTACAAAAACGCTTAATTTCGCCAAGACAGTGCGTTTCTCACTGTTACATGCATTTGAATGGGGAACTCGACCGAAACAAAGTATAGGTTTTCATTATGTGAATAACTTGGAAATCTTAGCTCAAACAGCTGCAAAAACTGTTTTCCCAGCACGGGAACCTTGAGTTCTATAATATAAGGCCATAAACATGTTTGTCTGAGTCTTCTATCAAAAGTTACAGCTATTTCTATGAAGTTGTACAAAAACGCTTTCTTTCGCCAAGACAGTGCGTTTCTCACTGTTACATGCATTTGAATGGGGAACTCGACCGAAACAAAGTATAGGTTTTCATTATGTGAATAACTTGGAAATCTTAGCTCAAACAGCTGCAAAACCTGTTTTCCCAGCACGGGAACCTTGAGTTCTATAAGATAAAGCCATAAACATGTGTATCCGAGTCTTCTATCAAAAGTTACAGCTATTCATATGAAGTTGTACAAAAACGCTTTCTTTCGCCAAGACAGTGCGTTTCTCACTGTTACATGCATTTGAATGGGGAACTCGACCGAAACAAAGTATAGGTTTTCATTATGTGAATAACTTGGAAATCTTAGCTCAAACAGCTGCAAAACCTGTTTTCCCAGCACGGAGACCTTGAGTTCTATAATATAAGGCCATAAACATGTTTGTCTGAGTCTTCTATCAAAAGTTACAGCTATTTCTATGAAGTTGTACAAAAACGCTTTCTTTCGCCAAGACAGTGCGTTTCTCACTGTTACATGCATTTGAATGGGGAACTCGACCGAAACAAAGTATAGGTTTTCATTATGTGAATAACTTGGAAATCTTAGCTCAAACAGCTGCAAAACCTGTTTTCCCAGCACGGGAACCTTGAGTTCTATAAGATAAAGCCATAAACATGTGTATCCGAGTCTTCTATCAAAAGTTACAGCTATTCATATGAAGTTGTACAAAAACTCTTTCTTTCGCCAAGACAGTGCGTTTCTCACTGTTACATGCATTTGAATGGGGAACTCGACCGAAACAAAGTATAGGTTTTCATTATGTGAATAACTTGGAAATCTTAGCTCAAACAGCTGCAAAACCTGTTTGCCCAGCACGGGAACCTTGAGTTCTATAAGATAAAGCCATAAACATGTGTATCCGAGTCTTCTATCAAAAGTTAAAGCTATTCATATGAAGTTGTACAAAAACGCTTTCTTTCACCAAGACAGTGCGTTTCTCACTGTTACATGCATTTGAATGGGGAACTCGACCGAAACAAAGTATAGGTTTTCATTATGTGAATAACTTGGAAATCTTAGCTCAAACAGCTGCAAAACCTGTTTGCCCAGCACGGAGACCTTGAGTTCTATAATATAAGGCCATAAACATGTTTGTCCGAGTCTTCTATCAAAAGTTACAGCTATTCATATGAAGTTGTACAAAAACGCTTTCTTTCGCCAAGACAGTGCGTTTCTCACTGTTACATGCATTTGAATGGGGAACTCGACCGAAACAAAGTATAGGTTTTCATTATGTGAATAACTTGGAAATCTTAGCTCAAACAGCTGCAAAACCTGTTTGCCCAGCACGGAGACCTTGAGTTTTATAATATAAGGCCATAAACATGTTTGTCTGAGTCTTCTATCAAAAGTTACAGCTATTTCTATGAAGTTGTACAAAAACGCTTAATTTCGCCAAGACAGTGCGTTTCTCACTGTTACATGCATTTGAATGGGGAACTCGACCGAAACAAATTATAGGTTTTCATTATGTGAATAACTTGGAAATCTTAGCTCAAACAGCTGCAAAACCTGTTTTCCCAGCACGGGAACCTTGAGTTCTATAAGCTAAAGCCATAAACATGTGTAACCGAGTCTTCTATCAAAAGTTACAGCTATTCATATGAAGTTGTACAAAAACGCTTTCTTTCGCCAAGACAGTGCGTTTCTCACTGTTACATGCATTTGAATGGGGAACTCGACCGAAACAAAGTATAGGTTTTCATTATGTGAATAACTTGGAAATCTTAGCTCAAACAGCTGCAAAACCTGTTTTCCCAGCACGGAGACCTTGAGTTCTATAATATAAGGCCATAAACATGTTTGTCTGAGTCTTCTATCAAAAGTTACAGCTATTTCTATGAAGTTGTACAAAAACGCTTTCTTTCGCCAAGACAGTGCGTTTCTCACTGTTACATGCATTTGAATGGGGAACTCGACCGAAACAAAGTATAGGTTTTCATTATGTGAATAACTTGGAAATCTTAGCTCAAACAGCTGCAAAACCTGTTTTCCCAGCACGGGAACCTTGAGTTCTATAAGATAAAGCCATAAACATGTGTATCCGAGTCTTCTATCAAAAGTTACAGCTATTCATATGAAGTTGTACAAAAACGCTTTCTTTCGCCAAGACAGTGCGTTTCTCACTGTTACATGCATTTGAATGGGGAACTCGACCGAAACAAAGTATAGGTTTTCATTATGTGAATAACTTGGAAACCTTAGCTCAAACAGCTGCAAAACCTGTTTTCCCAGCACGGGAACCTTGAGTTCTATAAGATAAAGCCATAAACATGTGTATCTGAGTCTTCTATCAAAAGTTACAGCTATTCATATGAAGTTGTACAAAAACGCTTTCTTTCGCCAAGACAGTGCGTTTCTCACTGTTACATGCATTTGAATGGGGAACTCGACCGAAACAAAGTATAGGTTTTCATTATGTGAATAACTTGGAAATCTTAGCTCAAACAGCTGCAAAACCTGTTTGCCCAGCACGGAGACCTTGAGTTCTATAATATAAGGCCATAAACATGTTTGTCTGAGTCTTCTATCAAAAGTTACAGCTATTTCTATGAAGTTGTACAAAAACGCTTAATTTCGCCAAGACAGTGCGTTTCTCACTGTTACATGCATTTGAATGGGGAACTCGACCGAAACAAAGTATAGGTTTTCATTATGTGAATAACTTGGAAATCTTAGCTCAAACAGCTGCAAAACCTGTTTTCCCAGCACGGGAACCTTGAGTTCTATAAGATAAAGCCATAAACATGTGTATCCGAGTCTTCTATCAAAAGTTACAGCTATTCATATGAAGTTGTACAAAAACGCTTTCTTTCGCCAAGACAGTGCGTTTCTCACTGTTACATGCATTTGAATGGGGAACTCGACCGAAACAAAGTATAGGTTTTCATTATGTGAATAACTTGGAAATCTTAGCTCAAACAGCTGCAAAACCTGTTTTCCCAGCACGGAGATCTTGAGTTCTATAATATAAGGCCATAAACATGTTTGTCTGAGTCTTCTATCAAAAGTTACAGCTATTTCTATGAAGTTGTACAAAAACGCTTAATTTCGCCAAGACAGTGCGTTTCTCACTGTTACATGCATTTGAATGGGGAACTCGACCGAAACAAAGTATAGGTTTTCATTATGTGAATAACTTGGAAATCTTAGCTCAAACAGCTGCAAAACCTGTTTTCCCAGCACGGGGACCTTGAGTTCTATAATATAAGGCCATAAACATGTTTGTCTGAGTCTTCTATCAAAAGTTACAGCTATTCATATGAAGTTGTACAAAAACGCTTTCTTTCGCCAAGACAGTGCGTTTCTCACTGTTACATGCATTTGAATGGGGAACTCGACCGAAACAAAGTATAGGTTTTCATTATGTGAATAACTTGGAAATCTTAGCTCAAACAGCTGCAAAACCTGTTTTCCCAGCACGGGAACCTTGAGTTCTATAAGATAAAGCCATAAACATGTGTATCCGAGTCTTCTATCAAAAGTTACAGCTATTCATATGAAGTTGTACAAAAACGCTTTCTTTCGCCAAGACAGTGCGTTTCTCACTGTTACATGCATTTGAATGGGGAACTCGACCGAAACAAAGTATAGGTTTTCATTATGTGAATAACTTGGAAATCTTAGCTCAAACAGCTGCAAAACCTGTTTTCCCAGCACGGAGACCTTGAGTTCTATAATATAAGGCCATAAACATGTTTGTCTGAGTCTTCTATCAAAAGTTACAGCTATTTCTATGAAGTTGTACAAAAACGCTTTCTTTCGCCAAGACAGTGCGTTTCTCACTGTTACATGCATTTGAATGGGGAACTCGACCGAAACAAAGTATAGGTTTTCATTATGTGAATAACTTGGAAATCTTAGCTCAAACAGCTGCAAAACCTGTTTTCCCAGCACGGGAACCTTGAGTTCTATAAGATAAAGCCATAAACATGTGTATCCGAGTCTTCTATCAAAAGTTACAGCTATTCATATGAAGTTGTACAAAAACGCTTTCTTTCGCCAAGACAGTGCGTTTCTCACTGTTACATGCATTTGAATGGGGAACTCGACCGAAACAAAGTATAGGTTTTCATTATGTGAATAACTTGGAAATCTTAGCTCAAACAGCTGCAAAACCTGTTTTCCCAGCACGGGAACCTTGAGTTCTATAAGATAAAGCCATAAACATGTGTATCTGAGTCTTCTATCAAAAGTTACAGCTATTCATATGAAGTTGTACAAAAACGCTTTCTTTCGCCAAGACAGTGCGTTTCTCACTGTTACATGCATTTGAATGGGGAACTCGACCGAAACAAAGTATAGGTTTTCATTATGTGAATAACTTGGAAATCTTAGCTCAAACAGCTGCAAAACCTGTTTGCCCAGCACGGAGACCTTGAGTTCTATAATATAAGGCCATAAACATGTTTGTCTGAGTCTTCTATCAAAAGTTACAGCTATTTCTATGAAGTTGTACAAAAACGCTTAATTTCGCCAAGACAGTGCGTTTCTCACTGTTACATGCATTTGAATGGGGAACTCGACCGAAACAAAGTATAGGTTTTCATTATGTGAATAACTTGGAAATCTTAGCTCAAACAGCTGCAAAACCTGTTTTCCCAGCACGGGAACCTTGAGTTCTATAAGATAAAGCCATAAACATGTGTATCCGAGTCTTCTATCAAAAGTTACAGCTATTCATATGAAGTTGTACAAAAACGCTTTCTTTCGCCAAGACAGTGCGTTTCTCACTGTTACATGCATTTGAATGGGGAACTCGACCGAAACAAAGTATAGGTTTTCATTATGTGAATAACTTGGAAATCTTAGCTCAAACAGCTGCAAAACCTGTTTTCCCAGCACGGAGACCTTGAGTTCTATAATATAAGGCCATAAACATGTTTGTCTGAGTCTTCTATCAAAAGTTACAGCTATTTCTATGAAGTTGTACAAAAACGCTTAATTTCGCCAAGACAGTGCGTTTCTCACTGTTACATGCATTTGAATGGGGAACTCGACCGAAACAAAGTATAGGTTTTCATTATGTGAATAACTTGGAAATCTTAGCTCAAACAGCTGCAAAACCTGTTTTCCCAGCACGGGGACCTTGAGTTCTATAATATAAGGCCATAAACATGTTTGTCTGAGTCTTCTATCAAAAGTTACAGCTATTCATATGAAGTTGTACAAAAACGCTTTCTTTCGCCAAGACAGTGCGTTTCTCACTGTTACATGCATTTGAATGGGGAACTCGACCGAAACAAAGTATAGGTTTTCATTATGTGAATAACTTGGAAATCTTAGCTCAAACAGCTGCAAAACCTGTTTTCCCAGCACGGGAACCTTGAGTTCTATAAGATAAAGCCATAAACATGTGTATCCGAGTCTTCTATCAAAAGTTACAGCTATTCATATGAAGTTGTACAAAAACGCTTTCTTTCGCCAAGACAGTGCGTTTCTCACTGTTACATGCATTTGAATGGGGAACTCGACCGAAACAAAGTATAGGTTTTCATTATGTGAATAACTTGGAAATCTTAGCTCAAACAGCTGCAAAACCTGTTTTCCCAGCACGGAGACCTTGAGTTCTATAATATAAGGCCATAAACATGTTTGTCTGAGTCTTCTATCAAAAGTTACAGCTATTTCTATGAAGTTGTACAAAAACGCTTAATTTCGCCAAGACAGTGCGTTTCTCACTGTTACATGCATTTGAATGGGGAACTCGACCGAAACAAATTATAGGTTTTCATTATGTGAATAACTTGGAAATCTTAGCTCAAACAGCTGCAAAACCTGTTTTCCCAGCACGGGAACCTTGAGTTCTATAAGATAAAGCCATAAACATGTGTATCCGAGTCTTCTATCAAAAGTTACAGCTATTCATATGAAGTTGTACAAAAACGCTTTCTTTCGCCAAGACAGTGCGTTTCTCACTGTTACATGCATTTGAATGGGGAACTCGACCGAAACAAAGTATAGGTTTTCATTATGTGAATAACTTGGAAATCTTAGCTCAAACAGCTGCAAAACCTGTTTTCCCAGCACGGGGACCTTGAGTTCTATAATATAAGGCCATAAACATGTTTGTCTGAGTCTTCTATCAAAAGTTACAGCTATTTCTATGAAGTTGTACAAAAACGCTTTCTTTCGCCAAGACAGTGCGTTTCTCACTGTTACATGCATTTGAATGGGGAACTCGACCGAAACAAAGTATAGGTTTTCATTATGTGAATAACTTGGAAATCTTAGCTCAAACAGCTGCAAAACCTGTTTTCCCAGCACGGAGACCTTGAGTTCTATAATATAAGGCCATAAACATGTTTGTCTGAGTCTTCTATCAAAAGTTACAGCTATTTCTATGAAGTTGTACAAAAACGCTTAATTTCGCCAAGACAGTGCGTTTCTCACTGTTACATGCATTTGAATGGGGAACTCGACCGAAACAAAGTATAGGTTTTCATTATGTGAATAACTTGGAAATCTTAGCTCAAACAGCTGCAAAACCTGTTTTCCCAGCACGGGGACCTTGAGTTCTATAATATAAGGCCATAAACATGTTTGTCTGAGTCTTCTATCAAAAGTTACAGCTATTCATATGAAGTTGTACAAAAACGCTTTCTTTCGCCAAGACAGTGCGTTTCTCACTGTTACATGCATTTGAATGGGGAACTCGACCGAAACAAAGTATAGGTTTTCATTATGTGAATAACTTGGAAATCTTAGCTCAAACAGCTGCAAAACCTGTTTTCCCAGCACGGAGACCTTGAGTTCTATAATATAAGGCCATAAACATGTTTGTCTGAGTCTTCTATCAAAAGTTACAGCTATTTCTATGAAGTTGTACAAAAACGCTTAATTTCGCCAAGACAGTGCGTTTCTCACTGTTACATGCATTTGAATGGGGAACTCGACCGAAACAAAGTATAGGTTTTCATTATGTGAATAACTTGGAAATCTTAGCTCAAACAGCTGCAAAACCTGTTTTCCCAGCACGGGGACCTTGAGTTCTATAATATAAGGCCATAAACATGTTTGTCTGAGTCTTCTATCAAAAGTTACAGCTATTCATATGAAGTTGTACAAAAACGCTTTCTTTCGCCAAGACAGTGCGTTTCTCACTGTTACATGCATTTGAATGGGGAACTCGACCGAAACAAAGTATAGGTTTTCATTATGTGAATAACTTGGAAATCTTAGCTCAAACAGCTGCAAAACCTGTTTTCCCAGCACGGGAACCTTGAGTTCTATAAGATAAAGCCATAAACATGTGTATCCGAGTCTTCTATCAAAAGTTACAGCTATTCATATGAAGTTGTACAAAAACGCTTTCTTTCGCCAAGACAGTGCGTTTCTCACTGTTACATGCATTTGAATGGGGAACTCGACCGAAACAAAGTATAGGTTTTCATTATGTGAATAACTTGGAAATCTTAGCTCAAACAGCTGCAAAACCTGTTTTCCCAGCACGGAGACCTTGAGTTCTATAATATAAGGCCATAAACATGTTTGTCTGAGTCTTCTATCAAAAGTTACAGCTATTTCTATGAAGTTGTACAAAAACGCTTAATTTCGCCAAGACAGTGCGTTTCTCACTGTTACATGCATTTGAATGGGGAACTCGACCGAAACAAATTATAGGTTTTCATTATGTGAATAACTTGGAAATCTTAGCTCAAACAGCTGCAAAACCTGTTTTCCCAGCACGGGAACCTTGAGTTCTATAAGATAAAGCCATAAACATGTGTATCCGAGTCTTCTATCAAAAGTTACAGCTATTCATATGAAGTTGTACAAAAACGCTTTCTTTCGCCAAGACAGTGCGTTTCTCACTGTTACATGCATTTGAATGGGGAACTCGACCGAAACAAAGTATAGGTTTTCATTATGTGAATAACTTGGAAATCTTAGCTCAAACAGCTGCAAAACCTGTTTTCCCAGCACGGGGACCTTGAGTTCTATAATATAAGGCCATAAACATGTTTGTCTGAGTCTTCTATCAAAAGTTACAGCTATTTCTATGAAGTTGTACAAAAACGCTTTCTTTCGCCAAGACAGTGCGTTTCTCACTGTTACATGCATTTGAATGGGGAACTCGACCGAAACAAAGTATAGGTTTTCATTATGTGAATAACTTGGAAATCTTAGCTCAAACAGCTGCAAAACCTGTTTTCCCAGCACGGAGACCTTGAGTTCTATAATATAAGGCCATAAACATGTTTGTCTGAGTCTTCTATCAAAAGTTACAGCTATTTCTATGAAGTTGTACAAAAACGCTTAATTTCGCCAAGACAGTGCGTTTCTCACTGTTACATGCATTTGAATGGGGAACTCGACCGAAACAAAGTATAGGTTTTCATTATGTGAATAACTTGGAAATCTTAGCTCAAACAGCTGCAAAACCTGTTTTCCCAGCACGGGGACCTTGAGTTCTATAATATAAGGCCATAAACATGTTTGTCTGAGTCTTCTATCAAAAGTTACAGCTATTCATATGAAGTTGTACAAAAACGCTTTCTTTCGCCAAGACAGTGCGTTTCTCACTGTTACATGCATTTGAATGGGGAACTCGACCGAAACAAAGTATAGGTTTTCATTATGTGAATAACTTGGAAATCTTAGCTCAAACAGCTGCAAAACCTGTTTTCCCAGCACGGGAACCTTGAGTTCTATAAGATAAAGCCATAAACATGTGTATCCGAGTCTTCTATCAAAAGTTACAGCTATTCATATGAAGTTGTACAAAAACGCTTTCTTTCGCCAAGACAGTGCGTTTCTCACTGTTACATGCATTTGAATGGGGAACTCGACCGAAACAAAGTATAGGTTTTCATTATGTGAATAACTTGGAAATCTTAGCTCAAACAGCTGCAAAACCTGTTTTCCCAGCACGGAGACCTTGAGTTCTATAATATAAGGCCATAAACATGTTTGTCTGAGTCTTCTATCAAAAGTTACAGCTATTTCTATGAAGTTGTACAAAAACGCTTAATTTCGCCAAGACAGTGCGTTTCTCACTGTTACATGCATTTGAATGGGGAACTCGACCGAAACAAATTATAGGTTTTCATTATGTGAATAACTTGGAAATCTTAGCTCAAACAGCTGCAAAACCTGTTTTCCCAGCACGGGAACCTTGAGTTCTATAAGATAAAGCCATAAACATGTGTATCCGAGTCTTCTATCAAAAGTTACAGCTATTCATATGAAGTTGTACAAAAACGCTTTCTTTCGCCAAGACAGTGCGTTTCTCACTGTTACATGCATTTGAATGGGGAACTCGACCGAAACAAAGTATAGGTTTTCATTATGTGAATAACTTGGAAATCTTAGCTCAAACAGCTGCAAAACCTGTTTTCCCAGCACGGAGACCTTGAGTTCTATAATATAAGGCCATAAACATGTTTGTCTGAGTCTTCTATCAAAAGTTACAGCTATTTCTATGAAGTTGTACAAAAACGCTTAATTTCGCCAAGACAGTGCGTTTCTCACTGTTACATGCATTTGAATGGGGAACTCGACCGAAACAAAGTATAGGTTTTCATTATGTGAATAACTTGGAAATCTTAGCTCAAACAGCTGCAAAACCTGTTTTCCCAGCACGGGAACCTTGAGTTCTATAAGATAAAGCCATAAACATGTGTATCCGAGTCTTCTATCAAAAGTTACAGCTATTCATATGAAGTTGTACAAAAACGCTTTCTTTCGCCAAGACAGTGCGTTTCTCACTGTTACATGCATTTGAATGGGGAACTCGACCGAAACAAAGTATAGGTTTTCATTATGTGAATAACTTGGAAATCTTAGCTCAAACAGCTGCAAAACCTGTTTTCCCAGCACGGGAACCTTGAGTTCTATAAGATAAAGCCATAAACATGTGTATCCGAGTCTTCTATCAAAAGTTACAGCTATTCATATGAAGTTGTACAAAAACGCTTTCTTTCGCCAAGACAGTGCGTTTCTCACTGTTACATGCATTTGAATGGGGAACTCGACCGAAACAAAGTATAGGTTTTCATTATGTGAATAACTTGGAAATCTTAGCTCAAACAGCTGCAAAACCTGTTTTCCCAGCACGGGAACCTTGAGTTCTATAAGATAAAGCCATAAACATGTGTATCCGAGTCTTCTATCAAAAGTTACAGCTATTCATATGAAGTTGTACAAAAACGCTTTCTTTCGCCAAGACAGTGCGTTTCTCACTGTTACATGCATTTGAATGGGGAACTCGACCGAAACAAAGTATAGGTTTTCATTATGTGAATAACTTGGAAATCTTAGCTCAAACAGCTGCAAAACCTGTTTTCCCAGCACGGAGACCTTGAGTTCTATAATATAAGGCCATAAACATGTTTGTCTGAGTCTTCTATCAAAAGTTACAGCTATTTCTATGAAGTTGTACAAAAACGCTTTCTTTCGCCAAGACAGTGCGTTTCTCACTGTTACATGCATTTGAATGGGGAACTCGACCGAAACAAAGTATAGGTTTTCATTATGTGAATAACTTGGAAATCTTAGCTCAAACAGCTGCAAAACCTGTTTTCCCAGCACGGGGACCTTGAGTTCTATAATATAAGGCCATAAACATGTTTGTCTGAGTCTTCTATCAAAAGTTACAGCTATTTCTATGAAGTTGTACAAAAACGCTTAATTTCGCCAAGACAGTGCGTTTCTCACTGTTACATGCATTTGAATGGGGAACTCGACCGAAACAAAGTATAGGTTTTCATTATGTGAATAACTTGGAAATCTTAGCTCAAACAGCTGCAAAACCTGTTTTCCCAGCACGGGGACCTTGAGTTCTATAATATAAGGCCATAAACATGTTTGTCTGAGTCTTCTATCAAAAGTTACAGCTATTTCTATGAAGTTGTACAAAAACGCTTTCTTTCGCCAAGACAGTGCGTTTCTCACTGTTACATGCATTTGAATGGGGAACTCGACCGAAACAAAGTATAGGTTTTCATTATGTGAATAACTTGGAAATCTTAGCTCAAACAGCTGCAAAACCTGTTTTCCCAGCACGGGAACCTTGAGTTCTATAAGATAAAGCCATAAACATGTGTATCCGAGTCTTCTATCAAAAGTTACAGCTATTCATATGAAGTTGTACAAAAACGCTTTCTTTCGCCAAGACAGTGCGTTTCTCACTGTTACATGCATTTGAATGGGGAACTCGACCGAAACAAAGTATAGGTTTTCATTATGTGAATAACTTGGAAATCTTAGCTCAAACAGCTGCAAAACCTGTTTTCCCAGCACGGGGACCTTGAGTTCTATAATATAAGGCCATAAACATGTTTGTCTGAGTCTTCTATCAAAAGTTACAGCTATTTCTATGAAGTTGTACAAAAATGCTTTCTTTCGCCAAGACAGTGCGTTTCTCACTGTTACATGCATTTGAATGGGGAACTCGACCGAAACAAAGTATAGGTTTTCATTATGTGAATAACTTGGAAATCTTAGCTCAAACAGCTGCAAAACCTGTTTTCCCAGCACGGGAACCTTGAGTTCTATAAGATAAAGCCATAAACATGTGTATCCGAGTCTTCTATCAAAAGTTACAGCTATTCATATGAAGTTGTACAAAAACGCTTTCTTTCGCCAAGACAGTGCGTTTCTCACTGTTACATGCATTTGAATGGGGAACTCGACCGAAACAAAGTATAGGTTTTCATTATGTGAATAACTTGGAAATCTTAGCTCAAACAGCTGCAAAACCTGTTTTCCCAGCACGGAGACCTTGAGTTCTATAATATAAGGCCATAAACATGTTTGTCTGAGTCTTCTATCAAAAGTTACAGCTATTTCTATGAAGTTGTACAAAAACGCTTAATTTCGCCAAGACAGTGCGTTTCTCACTGTTACATGCATTTGAATGGGGAACTCGACCGAAACAAATTATAGGTTTTCATTATGTGAATAACTTGGAAATCTTAGCTCAAACAGCTGCAAAACCTGTTTTCCCAGCACGGGAACCTTGAGTTCTATAAGATAAAGCCATAAACATGTGTATCCGAGTCTTCTATCAAAAGTTACAGCTATTTCTATGAAGTTGTACAAAAACGCTTAATTTCGCCAAGACAGTGCGTTTCTCACTGTTACATGCATTTGAATGGGGAACTCGACCGAAACAAATTATAGGTTTTCATTATGTGAATAACTTGGAAATCTTAGCTCAAACAGCTGCAAAACCTGTTTTCCCAGCACGGGAACCTTGAGTTCTATAAGATAAAGCCATAAACATGTGTATCCGAGTCTTCTATCAAAAGTTACAGCTATTCATATGAAGTTGTACAAAAACGCTTTCTTTCGCCAAGACAGTGCGTTTCTCACTGTTACATGCATTTGAATGGGGAACTCGACCGAAACAAAGTATAGGTTTTCATTATGTGAATAACTTGGAAATCTTAGCTCAAACAGCTGCAAAACCTGTTTTCCCAGCACGGAGACCTTGAGTTCTATAATATAAGGCCATAAACATGTTTGTCTGAGTCTTCTATCAAAAGTTACAGCTATTCATATGAAGTTGTACAAAAACGCTTTCTTTCGCCAAGACAGTGCGTTTCTCACTGTTACATGCATTTGAATGGGGAACTCGACCGAAACAAAGTATAGGTTTTCATTATGTGAATAACTTGGAAATCTTAGCTCAAACAGCTGCAAAACCTGTTTTCCCAGCACGGGAACCTTGAGTTCTATAAGATAAAGCCATAAACATGTGTATCCGAGTCTTCTATCAAAAGTTACAGCTATTCATATGAAGTTGTACAAAAACGCTTTCTTTCGCCAAGACAGTGCGTTTCTCACTGTTACATGCATTTGAATGGGGAACTCGACCGAAACAAAGTATAGGTTTTCATTATGTGAATAACTTGGAAATCTTAGCTCAAACAGCTGCAAAACCTGTTTTCCCAGCACGGGGACCTTGAGTTCTATAATATAAGGCCATAAACATGTTTGTCTGAGTCTTCTATCAAAAGTTACAGCTATTCATATGAAGTTGTACAAAAACGCTTTCTTTCGCCAAGACAGTGCGTTTCTCACTGTTACATGCATTTGAATGGGGAACTCGACCGAAACAAAGTATAGGTTTTCATTATGTGAATAACTTGGAAATCTTAGCTCAAACAGCTGCAAAACCTGTTTTCCCAGCACGGGAACCTTGAGTTCTATAAGATAAAGCCATAAACATGTGTATCCGAGTCTTCTATCAAAAGTTACAGCTATTCATATGAAGTTGTACAAAAACGCTTTCTTTCGCCAAGACAGTGCGTTTCTCACTGTTACATGCATTTGAATGGGGAACTCGACCGAAACAAAGTATAGGTTTTCATTATGTGAATAACTTGGAAATCTTAGCTCAAACAGCTGCAAAACCTGTTTTCCCAGCACGGGGACCTTGAGTTCTATAATATAAGGCCATAAACATGTTTGTCTGAGTCTTCTATCAAAAGTTACAGCTATTTCTATGAAGTTGTACAAAAACGCTTAATTTCGCCAAGACAGTGCGTTTCTCACTGTTACATGCATTTGAATGGGGAACTCGACCGAAACAAAGTATAGGTTTTCATTATGTGAATAACTTGGAAATCTTAGCTCAAACAGCTGCAAAACCTGTTTTCCCAGCACGGGAACCTTGAGTTCTATAAGATAAAGCCATAAACATGTGTATCCGAGTCTTCTATCAAAAGTTACAGCTATTCATATGAAGTTGTACAAAAACGCTTTCTTTCGCCAAGACAGTGCGTTTCTCACTGTTACATGCATTTGAATGGGGAACTCGACCGAAACAAAGTATAGGTTTTCATTATGTGAATAACTTGGAAATCTTAGCTCAAACAGCTGCAAAACCTGTTTTCCCAGCACGGAGACCTTGAGTTCTATAATATAAGGCCATAAACATGTTTGTCTGAGTCTTCTATCAAAAGTTACAGCTATTTCTATGAAGTTGTACAAAAACGCTTAATTTCGCCAAGACAGTGCGTTTCTCACTGTTACATGCATTTGAATGGGGAACTCGACCGAAACAAATTATAGGTTTTCATTATGTGAATAACTTGGAAATCTTAGCTCAAACAGCTGCAAAACCTGTTTTCCCAGCACGGGAACCTTGAGTTCTATAAGATAAAGCCATAAACATGTGTATCCGAGTCTTCTATCAAAAGTTACAGCTATTTCTATGAAGTTGTACAAAAACGCTTAATTTCGCCAAGACAGTGCGTTTCTCACTGTTACATGCATTTGAATGGGGAACTCGACCGAAACAAATTATAGGTTTTCATTATGTGAATAACTTGGAAATCTTAGCTCAAACAGCTGCAAAACCTGTTTTCCCAGCACGGGAACCTTGAGTTCTATAAGATAAAGCCATAAACATGTGTATCCGAGTCTTCTATCAAAAGTTACAGCTATTCATATGAAGTTGTACAAAAACGCTTTCTTTCGCCAAGACAGTGCGTTTCTCACTGTTACATGCATTTGAATGGGGAACTCGACCGAAACAAAGTATAGGTTTTCATTATGTGAATAACTTGGAAATCTTAGCTCAAACAGCTGCAAAACCTGTTTTCCCAGCACGGAGACCTTGAGTTCTATAATATAAGGCCATAAACATGTTTGTCTGAGTCTTCTATCAAAAGTTACAGCTATTCATATGAAGTTGTACAAAAACGCTTTCTTTCGCCAAGACAGTGCGTTTCTCACTGTTACATGCATTTGAATGGGGAACTCGACCGAAACAAAGTATAGGTTTTCATTATGTGAATAACTTGGAAATCTTAGCTCAAACAGCTGCAAAACCTGTTTTCCCAGCACGGGAACCTTGAGTTCTATAAGATAAAGCCATAAACATGTGTATCCGAGTCTTCTATCAAAAGTTACAGCTATTCATATGAAGTTGTACAAAAACGCTTTCTTTCGCCAAGACAGTGCGTTTCTCACTGTTACATGCATTTGAATGGGGAACTCGACCGAAACAAAGTATAGGTTTTCATTATGTGAATAACTTGGAAATCTTAGCTCAAACAGCTGCAAAACCTGTTTTCCCAGCACGGAGACCTTGAGTTCTATAATATAAGGCCATAAACATGTTTGTCTGAGTCTTCTATCAAAAGTTACAGCTATTCATATGAAGTTGTACAAAAACGCTTTCTTTCGCCAAGACAGTGCGTTTCTCACTGTTACATGCATTTGAATGGGGAACTCGACCGAAACAAAGTATAGGTTTTCATTATGTGAATAACTTGGAAATCTTAGCTCAAACAGCTGCAAAACCTGTTTTCCCAGCACGGGAACCTTGAGTTCTATAAGATAAAGCCATAAACATGTGTATCCGAGTCTTCTATCAAAAGTTACAGCTATTTCTATGAAGTTGTACAAAAACGCTTTCTTTCGCCAAGACAGTGCGTTTCTCACTGTTACATGCATTTGAATGGGGAACTCGACCGAAACAAAGTATAGGTTTTCATTATGTGAATAACTTGGAAATCTTAGCTCAAACAGCTGCAAAACCTGTTTTCCCAGCACGGGAACCTTGAGTTCTATAAGATAAAGCCATAAACATGTTTGTCTGAGTCTTCTATCAAAAGTTACAGCTATTCATATGAAGTTGTACAAAAACGCTTTCTTTCGCCAAGACAGTGCGTTTCTCACTGTTACATGCATTTGAATGGGGAACTCGACCGAAACAAAGTATAGGTTTTCATTATGTGAATAACTTGGAAATCTTAGCTCAAACAGCTGCAAAACCTGTTTTCCCAGCACGGAGACCTTGAGTTCTATAATATAAGGCCATAAACATGTTTGTCTGAGTCTTCTATCAAAAGTTACAGCTATTTCTATGAAGTTGTACAAAAACGCTTAATTTCGCCAAGACAGTGCGTTTCTCACTGTTACATGCATTTGAATGGGGAACTCGACCGAAACAAATTATAGGTTTTCATTATGTGAATAACTTGGAAATCTTAGCTCAAACAGCTGCAAAACCTGTTTTCCCAGCACGGGAACCTTGAGTTCTATAAGATAAAGCCATAAACATGTGTATCCGAGTCTTCTATCAAAAGTTACAGCTATTTCTATGAAGTTGTACAAAAACGCTTTCTTTCGCCAAGACAGTGCGTTTCTCACTGTTACATGCATTTGAATGGGGAACTCGACCGAAACAAATTATAGGTTTTCATTATGTGAATAACTTGGAAATCTTAGCTCAAACAGCTGCAAAACCTGTTTTCCCAGCACGGGAACCTTGAGTTCTATAAGATAAAGCCATAAACATGTGTATCCGAGTCTTCTATCAAAAGTTACAGCTATTCATATGAAGTTGTACAAAAACGCTTTCTTTCGCCAAGACAGTGCGTTTCTCACTGTTACATGCATTTGAATGGGGAACTCGACCGAAACAAAGTATAGGTTTTCATTATGTGAATAACTTGGAAATCTTAGCTCAAACAGCTGCAAAACCTGTTTGTCCCAGCACGGAGACCTTGAGTTCTATAATATAAGGCCATAAACATGTTTGTCTGAGTCTTCTATCAAAAGTTACAGCTATTCATATGAAGTTGTACAAAAACGCTTTCTTTCGCCAAGACAGTGCGTTTCTCACTGTTACATGCATTTGAATGGGGAACTCGACCGAAACAAAGTATAGGTTTTCATTATGTGAATAACTTGGAAATCTTAGCTCAAACAGCTGCAAAACCTGTTTTCCCAGCACGGAGACCTTGAGTTCTATAATATAAGGCCATAAACATGTTTGTCTGAGTCTTCTATCAAAAGTTACAGCTATTTCTATGAAGTTGTACAAAAACGCTTAATTTCGCCAAGACAGTGCGTTTCTCACTGTTACATGCATTTGAATGGGGAACTCGACCGAAACAAAGTATAGGTTTTCATTATGTGAATAACTTGGAAATCTTAGCTCAAACAGCTGCAAAACCTGTTTTCCCAGCACGGAGACCTTGAGTTCTATAATATAAGGCCATAAACATGTTTGTCTGAGTCTTCTATCAAAAGTTACAGCTATTTCTATGAAGTTGTACAAAAACGCTTTCTTTCGCCAAGACAGTGCGTTTCTCACTGTTACATGCATTTAAATGGGGAACTCGACCGAAACAAAGTATAGGTTTTCATTATGTGAATAACTTGGAAATCTTAGCTCAAACAGCTGCAAAACCTGTTTTCCCAGCACGGGGACCTTGAGTTCTATAATATAAGGCCATAAACATGTTTGTCTGAGTCTTCTATCAAAAGTTACAGCTATTTCTATGAAGTTGTACAAAAACGCTTTCTTTCGCCAAGACAGTGCGTTTCTCACTGTTACATGCATTTGAATGGGGAACTCGACCGAAACAAAGTATAGGTTTTCATTATGTGAATAACTTGGAAATCTTAGCTCAAACAGCTGCAAAACCTGTTTTCCCAGCACGGGGACCTTGAGTTCTATAATATAAGGCCATAAACATGTTTGTCTGAGTCTTCTATCAAAAGTTACAGCTATTTCTATGAAGTTGTACAAAAACGCTTAATTTCGCCAAGACAGTGCGTTTCTCACTGTTACATGCATTTGAATGGGGAACTCGACCGAAACAAAGTATAGGTTTTCATTATGTGAATAACTTGGAAATCTTAGCTCAAACAGCTGCAAAACCTGTTTTCCCAGCACGGGAACCTTGAGTTCTATAAGATAAAGCCATAAACATGTGTATCCGAGTCTTCTATCAAAAGTTACAGCTATTCATATGAAGTTGTACAAAAACGCTTTCTTTCGCCAAGACAGTGCGTTTCTCACTGTTACATGCATTTGAATGGGGAACTCGACCGAAACAAAGTATAGGTTTTCATTATGTGAATAACTTGGAAATCTTAGCTCAAACAGCTGCAAAACCTGTTTTCCCAGCACGGGGACCTTGAGTTCTATAATATAAGGCCATAAACATGTTTGTCTGAGTCTTCTATCAAAAGTTACAGCTATTTCTATGAAGTTGTACAAAAACGCTTAATTTCGCCAAGACAGTGCGTTTCTCACTGTTACATGCATTTGAATGGGGAACTCGACCGAAACAAAGTATAGGTTTTCATTATGTGAATAACTTGGAAATCTTAGCTCAAACAGCTGCAAAACCTGTTTTCCCAGCACGGGAACCTTGAGTTCTATAAGATAAAGCCATAAACATGTGTATCCGAGTCTTCTATCAAAAGTTACAGCTATTCATATGAAGTTGTACAAAAACGCTTTCTTTCGCCAAGACAGTGCGTTTCTCACTGTTACATGCATTTGAATGGGGAACTCGACCGAAACAAAGTATAGGTTTTCATTATGTGAATAACTTGGAAATCTTAGCTCAAACAGCTGCAAAACCTGTTTTCCCAGCACGGAGACCTTGAGTTCTATAATATAAGGCCATAAACATGTTTGTCTGAGTCTTCTATCAAAAGTTACAGCTATTTCTATGAAGTTGTACAAAAACGCTTAATTTCGCCAAGACAGTGCGTTTCTCACTGTTACATGCATTTGAATGGGGAACTCGACCGAAACAAATTATAGGTTTTCATTATGTGAATAACTTGGAAATCTTAGCTCAAACAGCTGCAAAACCTGTTTTCCCAGCACGGGAACCTTGAGTTCTATAAGATAAAGCCATAAACATGTGTATCCGAGTCTTCTATCAAAAGTTACAGCTATTCATATGAAGTTGTACAAAAACGCTTTCTTTCGCCAAGACAGTGCGTTTCTCACTGTTACATGCATTTGAATGGGGAACTCGACCGAAACAAAGTATAGGTTTTCATTATGTGAATAACTTGGAAATCTTAGCTCAAACAGCTGCAAAACCTGTTTTCCCAGCACGGGAACCTTGAGTTCTATAAGATAAAGCCATAAACATGTGTATCCGAGTCTTCTATCAAAAGTTACAGCTATTCATATGAAGTTGTACAAAAACGCTTTCTTTCGCCAAGACAGTGCGTTTCTCACTGTTACATGCATTTGAATGGGGAACTCGACCGAAACAAAGTATAGGTTTTCATTATGTGAATAACTTGGAAATCTTAGCTCAAACAGCTGCAAAACCTGTTTTCCCAGCACGGGGACCTTGAGTTCTATAATATAAGGCCATAAACATGTTTGTCTGAGTCTTCTATCAAAAGTTACAGCTATTTCTATGAAGTTGTACAAAAACGCTTTCTTTCGCCAAGACAGTGCGTTTCTCACTGTTACATGCATTTGAATGGGGAACTCGACCGAAACAAAGTATAGGTTTTCATTATGTGAATAACTTGGAAATCTTAGCTCAAACAGCTGCAAAACCTGTTTTCCCAGCACGGGAACCTTGAGTTCTATAAGATAAAGCCATAAACATGTTTGTCTGAGTCTTCTATCAAAAGTTACAGCTATTTCTATGAAGTTGTACAAAAACGCTTAATTTCGCCAAGACAGTGCGTTTCTCACTGTTACATGCATTTGAATGGGGAACTCGACCGAAACAAAGTATAGGTTTTCATTATGTGAATAACTTGGAAATCTTAGCTCAAACAGCTGCAAAACCTGTTTTCCCAGCACGGGGACCTTGAGTTCTATAATATAAGGCCATAAACATGTTTGTCTGAGTCTTCTATCAAAAGTTACAGCTATTTCTATGAAGTTGTACAAAAACGCTTTCTTTCGCCAAGACAGTGCGTTTCTCACTGTTACATGCATTTGAATGGGGAACTCGACCGAAACAAAGTATAGGTTTTCATTATGTGAATAACTTGGAAATCTTAGCTCAAACAGCTGCAAAACCTGTTTGCCCAGCACGGGAACCTTGAGTTCTATAAGATAAAGCCATAAACATGTGTATCCGAGTCTTCTATCAAAAGTTACAGCTATTCATATGAAGTTGTACAAAAACGCTTTCTTTCGCCAAGACAGTGCGTTTCTCACTGTTACATGCATTTGAATGGGGAACTCGACCGAAACAAAGTATAGGTTTTCATTATGTGAATAACTTGGAAATCTTAGCTCAAACAGCTGCAAAACCTGTTTTCCCAGCACGGGGACCTTGAGTTCTATAATATAAGGCCATAAACATGTTTGTCTGAGTCTTCTATCAAAAGTTACAGCTATTTCTATGAAGTTGTACAAAAATGCTTAATTTCGCCAAGACAGTGCGTTTCTCACTGTTACATGCATTTGAATGGGGAACTCGACCGAAACAAAGTATAGGTTTTCATTATGTGAATAACTTGGAAATCTTAGCTCAAACAGCTGCAAAACCTGTTTTCCCAGCACGGGAACCTTGAGTTCTATAAGATAAAGCCATAAACATGTGTATCCGAGTCTTCTATCAAAAGTTACAGCTATTCATATGAAGTTGTACAAAAACGCTTTCTTTCGCCAAGACAGTGCGTTTCTCACTGTTACATGCATTTGAATGGGGAACTCGACCGAAACAAAGTATAGGTTTTCATTATGTGAATAACTTGGAAATCTTAGCTCAAACAGCTGCAAAACCTGTTTTCCCAGCACGGAGACCTTGAGTTCTATAATATAAGGCCATAAACATGTTTGTCTGAGTCTTCTATCAAAAGTTACAGCTATTTCTATGAAGTTGTACAAAAACGCTTAATTTCGCCAAGACAGTGCGTTTCTCACTGTTACATGCATTTGAATGGGGAACTCGACCGAAACAAATTATAGGTTTTCATTATGTGAATAACTTGGAAATCTTAGCTCAAACAGCTGCAAAACCTGTTTTCCCAGCACGGGGACCTTGAGTTCTATAATATAAGGCCATAAACATGTTTGTCTGAGTCTTCTATCAAAAGTTACAGCTATTTCTATGAAGTTGTACAAAAACGCTTTCTTTCGCCAAGACAGTGCGTTTCTCACTGTTACATGCATTTGAATGGGGAACTCGACCGAAACAAAGTATAGGTTTTCATTATGTGAATAACTTGGAAATCTTAGCTCAAACAGCTGCAAAACCTGTTTTCCCAGCACGGAGACCTTGAGTTCTATAATATAAGGCCATAAACATGTTTGTCTGAGTCTTCTATCAAAAGTTACAGCTATTTCTATGAAGTTGTACAAAAACGCTTTCTTTCGCCAAGACAGTGCGTTTCTCACTGTTACATGCATTTGAATGGGGAACTCGACCGAAACAAAGTATAGGTTTTCATTATGTGAATAACTTGGAAATCTTAGCTCAAACAGCTGCAAAACCTGTTTTCCCAGCACGGGAACCTTGAGTTCTATAAGATAAAGCCATAAACATGTGTATCCGAGTCTTCTATCAAAAGTTACAGCTATTCATATGAAGTTGTACAAAAACGCTTTCTTTCGCCAAGACAGTGCGTTTCTCACTGTTACATGCATTTGAATGGGGAACTCGACCGAAACAAAGTATAGGTTTTCATTATGTGAATAACTTGGAAATCTTAGCTCAAACAGCTGCAAAACCTGTTTTCCCAGCACGGGAACCTTGAGTTCTATAAGATAAAGCCATAAACATGTGTATCCGAGTCTTCTATCAAAGGTTACAGCTATTCATATGAAGTTGTACAAAAACGCTTTCTTTCGCCAAGACAGTGCGTTTCTCACTGTTACATGCATTTGAATGGGGAACTCGACCGAAACAAAGTATAGGTTTTCATTATGTGAATAACTTGGAAATCTTAGCTCAAACAGCTGCAAAACCTGTTTTCCCAGCACGGAGACCTTGAGTTCTATAATATAAGGCCATAAACATGTTTGTCTGAGTCTTCTATCAAAAGTTACAGCTATTTCTATGAAGTTGTACAAAAACGCTTTCTTTCGCCAAGACAGTGCGTTTCTCACTGTTACATGCATTTGAATGGGGAACTCGACCGAAACAAAGTATAGGTTTTCATTATGTGAATAACTTGGAAATCTTAGCTCAAACAGCTGCAAAACCTGTTTTCCCAGCACGGAGACCTTGAGTTCTATAATATAAGGCCATAAACATGTTTGTCTGAGTCTTCTATCAAAAGTTACAGCTATTCATATGAAGTTGTACAAAAACGCTTTCTTTCGCCAAGACAGTGCGTTTCTCACTGTTACATGCATTTGAATGGGGAACTCGACCGAAACAAAGTATAGGTTTTCATTATGTGAATAACTTGGAAATCTTAGCTCAAACAGCTGCAAAACCTGTTTTCCCAGCACGGGAACCTTGAGTTCTATAAGATAAAGCCATAAACATGTGTATCCGAGTCTTCTATCAAAAGTTACAGCTATTCATATGAAGTTGTACAAAAACGCTTTCTTTCGCCAAGACAGTGCGTTTCTCACTGTTACATGCATTTGAATGGGGAACTCGACCGAAACAAAGTATAGGTTTTCATTATGTGAATAACTTGGAAATCTTAGCTCAAACAGCTGCAAAACCTGTTTTCCCAGCACGGAGACCTTGAGTTCTATAATATAAGGCCATAAAAATGTTTGTCTGAGTCTTCTATCAAAAGTTACAGCTATTTCTATGAAGTTGTACAAAAACGCTTAATTTCGCCAAGACAGTGCGTTTCTCACTGTTACATGCATTTGAATGGGGAACTCGACCGAAACAAATTATAGGTTTTCATTATGTGAATAACTTGGAAATCTTAGCTCAAACAGCTGCAAAACCTGTTTTCCCAGCACGGGGACCTTGAGTTCTATAATATAAGGCCATAAACATGTTTGTCTGAGTCTTCTATCAAAAGTTACAGCTATTTCTATGAAGTTGTACAAAAACGCTTTCTTTCGCCAAGACAGTGCGTTTCTCACTGTTACATGCATTTGAATGGGGAACTCGACCGAAACAAAGTATAGGTTTTCATTATGTGAATAACTTGGAAATCTTAGCTCAAACAGCTGCAAAACCTGTTTTCCCAGCACGGAGACCTTGAGTTCTATAATATAAGGCCATAAACATGTTTGTCTGAGTCTTCTATCAAAAGTTACAGCTATTTCTATGAAGTTGTACAAAAACGCTTTCTTTCGCCAAGACAGTGCGTTTCTCACTGTTACATGCATTTGAATGGGGAACTCGACCGAAACAAAGTATAGGTTTTCATTATGTGAATAACTTGGAAATCTTAGCTCAAACAGCTGCAAAACCTGTTTTCCCAGCACGGGAACCTTGAGTTCTATAAGATAAAGCCATAAACATGTGTATCCGAGTCTTCTATCAAAAGTTACAGCTATTCATATGAAGTTGTACAAAAACTCTTTCTTTCGCCAAGACAGTGCGTTTCTCACTGTTACATGCATTTGAATGGGGAACTCGACCGAAACAAAGTATAGGTTTTCATTATGTGAATAACTTGGAAATCTTAGCTCAAACAGCTGCAAAACCTGTTTTCCCAGCACGGGAACCTTGAGTTCTATAAGATAAAGCCATAAACATGTGTATCCGAGTCTTCTATCAAAGGTTACAGCTATTCATATGAAGTTGTACAAAAACGCTTTCTTTCGCCAAGACAGTGCGTTTCTCACTGTTACATGCATTTGAATGGGGAACTCGACCGAAACAAAGTATAGGTTTTCATTATGTGAATAACTTGGAAATCTTAGCTCAAACAGCTGCAAAACCTGTTTTCCCAGCACGGAGACCTTGAGTTCTATAATATAAGGCCATAAACATGTTTGTCTGAGTCTTCTATCAAAAGTTACAGCTATTTCTATGAAGTTGTACAAAAACGCTTTCTTTCGCCAAGACAGTGCGTTTCTCACTGTTACATGCATTTAAATGGGGAACTCGACCGAAACAAAGTATAGGTTTTCATTATGTGAATAACTTGGAAATCTTAGCTCAAACAGCTGCAAAACCTGTTTTCCCAGCACGGGGACCTTGAGTTCTATAATATAAGGCCATAAACATGTTTGTCTGAGTCTTCTATCAAAAGTTACAGCTATTTCTATGAAGTTGTACAAAAACGCTTTCTTTCGCCAAGACAGTGCGTTTCTCACTGTTACATGCATTTGAATGGGGAACTCGACCGAAACAAAGTATAGGTTTTCATTATGTGAATAACTTGGAAATCTTAGCTCAAACAGCTGCAAAACCTGTTTTCCCAGCACGGGGACCTTGAGTTCTATAATATAAGGCCATAAACATGTTTGTCTGAGTCTTCTATCAAAAGTTACAGCTATTTCTATGAAGTTGTACAAAAATGCTTAATTTCGCCAAGACAGTGCGTTTCTCACTGTTACATGCATTTGAATGGGGAACTCGACCGAAACAAAGTATAGGTTTTCATTATGTGAATAACTTGGAAATCTTAGCTCAAACAGCTGCAAAACCTGTTTTCCCAGCACGGGAACCTTGAGTTCTATAAGATAAAGCCATAAACATGTGTATCCGAGTCTTCTATCAAAAGTTACAGCTATTCATATGAAGTTGTACAAAAACGCTTTCTTTCGCCAAGACAGTGCGTTTCTCACTGTTACATGCATTTGAATGGGGAACTCGACCGAAACAAAGTATAGGTTTTCATTATGTGAATAACTTGGAAATCTTAGCTCAAACAGCTGCAAAACCTGTTTTCCCAGCACGGGGACCTTGAGTTCTATAATATAAGGCCATAAACATGTTTGTCTGAGTCTTCTATCAAAAGTTACAGCTATTTCTATGAAGTTGTACAAAAATGCTTAATTTCGCCAAGACAGTGCGTTTCTCACTGTTACATGCATTTGAATGGGGAACTCGACCGAAACAAAGTATAGGTTTTCATTATGTGAATAACTTGGAAATCTTAGCTCAAACAGCTGCAAAACCTGTTTTCCCAGCACGGGAACCTTGAGTTCTATAAGATAAAGCCATAAACATGTGTATCCGAGTCTTCTATCAAAAGTTACAGCTATTCATATGAAGTTGTACAAAAACGCTTTCTTTCGCCAAGACAGTGCGTTTCTCACTGTTACATGCATTTGAATGGGGAACTCGACCGAAACAAAGTATAGGTTTTCATTATGTGAATAACTTGGAAATCTTAGCTCAAACAGCTGCAAAACCTGTTTTCCCAGCACGGAGACCTTGAGTTCTATAATATAAGGCCATAAACATGTTTGTCTGAGTCTTCTATCAAAAGTTACAGCTATTTCTATGAAGTTGTACAAAAACGCTTAATTTCGCCAAGACAGTGCGTTTCTCACTGTTACATGCATTTGAATGGGGAACTCGACCGAAACAAATTATAGGTTTTCATTATGTGAATAACTTGGAAATCTTAGCTCAAACAGCTGCAAAACCTGTTTTCCCAGCACGGGAACCTTGAGTTCTATAAGATAAAGCCATAAACATGTGTATCCGAGTCTTCTATCAAAAGTTACAGCTATTCATATGAAGTTGTACAAAAACGCTTTCTTTCGCCAAGACAGTGCGTTTCTCACTGTTACATGCATTTGAATGGGGAACTCGACCGAAACAAAGTATAGGTTTTCATTATGTGAATAACTTGGAAATCTTAGCTCAAACAGCTGCAAAACCTGTTTTCCCAGCACGGGAACCTTGAGTTCTATAAGATAAAGCCATAAACATGTGTATCCGAGTCTTCTATCAAAAGTTACAGCTATTCATATGAAGTTGTACAAAAACGCTTTCTTTCGCCAAGACAGTGCGTTTCTCACTGTTACATGCATTTGAATGGGGAACTCGACCGAAACAAAGTATAGGTTTTCATTATGTGAATAACTTGGAAATCTTAGCTCAAACAGCTGCAAAACCTGTTTTCCCAGCACGGGGACCTTGAGTTCTATAATATAAGGCCATAAACATGTTTGTCTGAGTCTTCTATCAAAAGTTACAGCTATTTCTATGAAGTTGTACAAAAACGCTTTCTTTCGCCAAGACAGTGCGTTTCTCGCTGTTACATGCATTTGAATGGGGAACTCGACCGAAACAAAGTATAGGTTTTCATTATGTGAATAACTTGGAAATCTTAGCTCAAACAGCTGCAAAACCTGTTTTCCCAGCACGGGAACCTTGAGTTCTATAAGATAAAGCCATAAACATGTGTATCTGAGTCTTCTATCAAAAGTTACAGCTATTCATATGAAGTTGTACAAAAACTCTTTCTTTCGCCAAGACAGTGCGTTTCTCACTGTTACATGCATTTGAATGGGGAACTCGACCGAAACAAAGTATAGGTTTTCATTATGTGAATAACTTGGAAATCTTAGCTCAAACAGCTGCAAAACCTGTTTTCCCAGCACGGGAACCTTGAGTTCTATAAGATAAAGCCATAAACATGTGTATCCGAGTCTTCTATCAAAGGTTACAGCTATTCATATGAAGTTGTACAAAAACGCTTTCTTTCGCCAAGACAGTGCGTTTCTCACTGTTACATGCATTTGAATGGGGAACTCGACCGAAACAAAGTATAGGTTTTCATTATGTGAATAACTTGGAAATCTTAGCTCAAACAGCTGCAAAACCTGTTTTCCCAGCACGGAGACCTTGAGTTCTATAATATAAGGCCATAAACATGTTTGTCTGAGTCTTCTATCAAAAGTTACAGCTATTCATATGAAGTTGTACAAAAACGCTTTCTTTCGCCAAGACAGTGCGTTTCTCACTGTTACATGCATTTGAATGGGGAACTCGACCGAAACAAAGTATAGGTTTTCATTATGTGAATAACTTGGAAATCTTAGCTCAAACAGCTGCAAAACCTGTTTTCCCAGCACGGGAACCTTGAGTTCTATAAGATAAAGCCATAAACATGTGTATCCGAGTCTTCTATCAAAAGTTACAGCTATTCATATGAAGTTGTACAAAAACGCTTTCTTTCGCCAAGACAGTGCGTTTCTCACTGTTACATGCATTTGAATGGGGAACTCGACCGAAACAAAGTATAGGTTTTCATTATGTGAATAACTTGGAAATCTTAGCTCAAACAGCTGCAAAACCTGTTTTCCCAGCACGGAGACCTTGAGTTCTATAATATAAGGCCATAAACATGTTTGTCTGAGTCTTCTATCAAAAGTTACAGCTATTCATATGAAGTTGTACAAAAACGCTTTCTTTCGCCAAGACAGTGCGTTTCTCACTGTTACATGCATTTGAATGGGGAACTCGACCGAAACAAAGTATAGGTTTTCATTATGTGAATAACTTGGAAATCGTAGCTCAAACAGCTGCAAAACCTGTTTTCCCAGCACGGGAACCTTGAGTTCTATAAGATAAAGCCATAAACATGTGTATCCGAGTCTTCTATCAAAAGTTACAGCTATTCATATGAAGTTGTACAAAAACGCTTTCTTTCGCCAAGACAGTGCGTTTCTCACTGTTACATGCATTTGAATGGGGAACTCGACCGAAACAAAGTATAGGTTTTCATTATGTGAATAACTTGGAAATCTTAGCTCAAACAGCTGCAAAACCTGTTTTCCCAGCACGGAGACCTTGAGTTCTATAATATAAGGCCATAAACATGTTTGTCTGAGTCTTCTATCAAAAGTTACAGCTATTTCTATGAAGTTGTACAAAAACGCTTAATTTCGCCAAGACAGTGCGTTTCTCACTGTTACATGCATTTGAATGGGGAACTCGACCGAAACAAATTATAGGTTTTCATTATGTGAATAACTTGGAAATCTTAGCTCAAACAGCTGCAAAACCTGTTTTCCCAGCACGGGGACCTTGAGTTCTATAATATAAGGCCATAAACATGTTTGTCTGAGTCTTCTATCAAAAGTTACAGCTATTTCTATGAAGTTGTACAAAAACGCTTTCTTTCGCCAAGACAGTGCGTTTCTCACTGTTACATGCATTTGAATGGGGAACTCGACCGAAACAAAGTATAGGTTTTCATTATGTGAATAACTTGGAAATCTTAGCTCAAACAGCTGCAAAACCTGTTTTCCCAGCACGGAGACCTTGAGTTCTATAATATAAGGCCATAAACATGTTTGTCTGAGTCTTCTATCAAAAGTTACAGCTATTTCTATGAAGTTGTACAAAAACGCTTTCTTTCGCCAAGACAGTGCGTTTCTCACTGTTACATGCATTTGAATGGGGAACTCGACCGAAACAAAGTATAGGTTTTCATTATGTGAATAACTTGGAAATCTTAGCTCAAACAGCTGCAAAACCTGTTTTCCCAGCACGGGAACCTTGAGTTCTATAAGATAAAGCCATAAACATGTGTATCCGAGTCTTCTATCAAAAGTTACAGCTATTCATATGAAGTTGTACAAAAACTCTTTCTTTCGCCAAGACAGTGCGTTTCTCACTGTTACATGCATTTGAATGGGGAACTCGACCGAAACAAAGTATAGGTTTTCATTATGTGAATAACTTGGAAATCTTAGCTCAAACAGCTGCAAAACCTGTTTTCCCAGCACGGGAACCTTGAGTTCTATAAGATAAAGCCATAAACATGTGTATCCGAGTCTTCTATCAAAGGTTACAGCTATTCATATGAAGTTGTACAAAAACGCTTTCTTTCGCCAAGACAGTGCGTTTCTCACTGTTACATGCATTTGAATGGGGAACTCGACCGAAACAAAGTATAGGTTTTCATTATGTGAATAACTTGGAAATCTTAGCTCAAACAGCTGCAAAACCTGTTTTCCCAGCACGGAGACCTTGAGTTCTATAATATAAGGCCATAAACATGTTTGTCTGAGTCTTCTATCAAAAGTTACAGCTATTTCTATGAAGTTGTACAAAAACGCTTTCTTTCGCCAAGACAGTGCGTTTCTCACTGTTACATGCATTTGAATGGGGAACTCGACCGAAACAAAGTATAGGTTTTCATTATGTGAATAACTTGGAAATCTTAGCTCAAACAGCTGCAAAACCTGTTTTCCCAGCACGGGAACCTTGAGTTCTATAAGATAAAGCCATAAACATGTGTATCCGAGTCTTCTATCAAAAGTTACAGCTATTCATATGAAGTTGTACAAAAACGCTTTCTTTCGCCAAGACAGTGCGTTTCTCACTGTTACATGCATTTGAATGGGGAACTCGACCGAAACAAAGTATAGGTTTTCATTATGTGAATAACTTGGAAATCTTAGCTCAAACAGCTGCAAAACCTGTTTTCCCAGCACGGAGACCTTGAGTTCTATAATATAAGGCCATAAACATGTTTGTCTGAGTCTTCTATCAAAAGTTACAGCTATTCATATGAAGTTGTACAAAAACGCTTTCTTTCGCCAAGACAGTGCGTTTCTCACTGTTACATGCATTTGAATGGGGAACTCGACCGAAACAAAGTATAGGTTTTCATTATGTGAATAACTTGGAAATCTTAGCTCAAACAGCTGCAAAACCTGTTTTCCCAGCACGGGGACCTTGAGTTCTATAATATAAGGCCATAAACATGTTTGTCTGAGTCTTCTATCAAAAGTTACAGCTATTTCTATGAAGTTGTACAAAAACGCTTTCTTTCGCCAAGACAGTGCGTTTCTCACTGTTACATGCATTTGAATGGGGAACTCGACCGAAACAAAGTATAGGTTTTCATTATGTGAATAACTTGGAAATCTTAGCTCAAACAGCTGCAAAACCTGTTTTCCCAGCACGGGAACCTTGAGTTCTATAAGATAAAGCCATAAACATGTGTATCTGAGTCTTCTATCAAAAGTTACAGCTATTCATATGAAGTTGTACAAAAACTCTTTCTTTCGCCAAGACAGTGCGTTTCTCACTGTTACATGCATTTGAATGGGGAACTCGACCGAAACAAAGTATAGGTTTTCATTATGTGAATAACTTGGAAATCTTAGCTCAAACAGCTGCAAAACCTGTTTTCCCAGCACGGGAACCTTGAGTTCTATAAGATAAAGCCATAAACATGTGTATCCGAGTCTTCTATCAAAGGTTACAGCTATTCATATGAAGTTGTACAAAAACGCTTTCTTTTGCCAAGACAGTGCGTTTCTCACTGTTACATGCATTTGAATGGGGAACTCGACCGAAACAAAGTATAGGTTTTCATTATGTGAATAACTTGGAAATCTTAGCTCAAACAGCTGCAAAACCTGTTTTCCCAGCACGGAGACCTTGAGTTCTATAATATAAGGCCATAAACATGTTTGTCTGAGTCTTCTATCAAAAGTTACAGCTATTCATATGAAGTTGTACAAAAACGCTTTCTTTCGCCAAGACAGTGCGTTTCTCACTGTTACATGCATTTGAATGGGGAACTCGACCGAAACAAAGTATAGGTTTTCATTATGTGAATAACTTGGAAATCTTAGCTCAAACAGCTGCAAAACCTGTTTTCCCAGCACGGGAACCTTGAGTTCTATAAGATAAAGCCATAAACATGTGTATCCGAGTCTTCTATCAAAAGTTACAGCTATTCATATGAAGTTGTACAAAAACGCTTTCTTTCGCCAAGACAGTGCGTTTCTCACTGTTACATGCATTTGAATGGGGAACTCGACCGAAACAAAGTATAGGTTTTCATTATGTGAATAACTTGGAAATCTTAGCTCAAACAGCTGCAAAACCTGTTTTCCCAGCACGGAGACCTTGAGTTCTATAATATAAGGCCATAAACATGTTTGTCTGAGTCTTCTATCAAAAGTTACAGCTATTCATATGAAGTTGTACAAAAACGCTTTCTTTCGCCAAGACAGTGCGTTTCTCACTGTTACATGCATTTGAATGGGGAACTCGACCGAAACAAAGTATAGGTTTTCATTATGTGAATAACTTGGAAATCTTAGCTCAAACAGCTGCAAAACCTGTTTTCCCAGCACGGGAACCTTGAGTTCTATAAGATAAAGCCATAAACATGTGTATCCGAGTCTTCTATCAAAAGTTACAGCTATTCATATGAAGTTGTACAAAAACGCTTTCTTTCGCCAAGACAGTGCGTTTCTCACTGTTACATGCATTTGAATGGGGAACTCGACCGAAACAAAGTATAGGTTTTCATTATGTGAATAACTTGGAAATCTTAGCTCAAACAGCTGCAAAACCTGTTTTCCCAGCACGGAGACCTTGAGTTCTATAATATAAGGCCATAAAAATGTTTGTCTGAGTCTTCTATCAAAAGTTACAGCTATTTCTATGAAGTTGTACAAAAACGCTTAATTTCGCCAAGACAGTGCGTTTCTCACTGTTACATGCATTTGAATGGGGAACTCGACCGAAACAAATTATAGGTTTTCATTATGTGAATAACTTGGAAATCTTAGCTCAAACAGCTGCAAAACCTGTTTTCCCAGCACGGGGACCTTGAGTTCTATAATATAAGGCCATAAACATGTTTGTCTGAGTCTTCTATCAAAAGTTACAGCTATTTCTATGAAGTTGTACAAAAACGCTTTCTTTCGCCAAGACAGTGCGTTTCTCACTGTTACATGCATTTGAATGGGGAACTCGACCGAAACAAAGTATAGGTTTTCATTATGTGAATAACTTGGAAATCTTAGCTCAAACAGCTGCAAAACCTGTTTTCCCAGCACGGAGACCTTGAGTTCTATAATATAAGGCCATAAACATGTTTGTCTGAGTCTTCTATCAAAAGTTACAGCTATTTCTATGAAGTTGTACAAAAACGCTTTCTTTCGCCAAGACAGTGCGTTTCTCACTGTTACATGCATTTGAATGGGGAACTCGACCGAAACAAAGTATAGGTTTTCATTATGTGAATAACCTGGAAATCTTAGCTCAAACAGCTGCAAAACCTGTTTTCCCAGCACGGGAACCTTGAGTTCTATAAGATAAAGCCATAAACATGTGTATCCGAGTCTTCTATCAAAAGTTACAGCTATTCATATGAAGTTGTACAAAAACTCTTTCTTTCGCCAAGACAGTGCGTTTCTCACTGTTACATGCATTTGAATGGGGAACTCGACCGAAACAAAGTATAGGTTTTCATTATGTGAATAACTTGGAAATCTTAGCTCAAACAGCTGCAAAACCTGTTTTCCCAGCACGGGAACCTTGAGTTCTATAAGATAAAGCCATAAACATGTGTATCCGAGTCTTCTATCAAAGGTTACAGCTATTCATATGAAGTTGTACAAAAACGCTTTCTTTCGCCAAGACAGTGCGTTTCTCACTGTTACATGCATTTGAATGGGGAACTCGACCGAAACAAAGTATAGGTTTTCATTATGTGAATAACTTGGAAATCTTAGCTCAAACAGCTGCAAAACCTGTTTTCCCAGCACGGAGACCTTGAGTTCTATAATATAAGGCCATAAACATGTTTGTCTGAGTCTTCTATCAAAAGTTACAGCTATTTCTATGAAGTTGTACAAAAACGCTTTCTTTCGCCAAGACAGTGCGTTTCTCACTGTTACATGCATTTGAATGGGGAACTCGACCGAAACAAAGTATAGGTTTTCATTATGTGAATAACTTGGAAATCTTAGCTCAAACAGCTGCAAAACCTGTTTTCCCAGCACGGGAACCTTGAGTTCTATAAGATAAAGCCATAAACATGTGTATCCGAGTCTTCTATCAAAAGTTACAGCTATTCATATGAAGTTGTACAAAAACGCTTTCTTTCGCCAAGACAGTGCGTTTCTCACTGTTACATGCATTTGAATGGGGAACTCGACCGAAACAAAGTATAGGTTTTCATTATGTGAATAACTTGGAAATCTTAGCTCAAACAGCTGCAAAACCTGTTTTCCCAGCACGGAGACCTTGAGTTCTATAATATAAGGCCATAAACATGTTTGTCTGAGTCTTCTATCAAAAGTTACAGCTATTCATATGAAGTTGTACAAAAACGCTTTCTTTCGCCAAGACAGTGCGTTTCTCACTGTTACATGCATTTGAATGGGGAACTCGACCGAAACAAAGTATAGGTTTTCATTATGTGAATAACTTGGAAATCTTAGCTCAAACAGCTGCAAAACCTGTTTTCCCAGCACGGGAACCTTGAGTTCTATAAGATAAAGCCATAAACATGTGTATCCGAGTTTTCTATCAAAAATTACAGCTATTCATATGAAGTTGTACAAAAACTCTTTCTTTCGCCAAGACAGTGCGTTTCTCACTGTTACATGCATTTGAATGGGGAACTCGACCGAAACAAAGTATAGGTTTTCATTATGTGAATAACTTGGAAATCTTAGCTCAAACAGCTGCAAAACCTGTTTTCCCAGCACGGGAACCTTGAGTTCTATAAGATAAAGCCATAAACATGTGTATCCGAGTCTTCTATCAAAGGTTACAGCTATTCATATGAAGGTGTACAAAAACGCTTTCTTTCGCCAAGACAGTGCGTTTCTCACTGTTACATGCATTTGAATGGGGAACTCGACCGAAACAAAGTATAGGTTTTCATTATGTGAATAACTTGGAAATCTTAGCTCAAACAGCTGCAAAACCTGTTTTCCCAGCACGGAGACCTTGAGTTCTATAATATAAGGCCATAAACATGTTTGTCTGAGTCTTCTATCAAAAGTTACAGCTATTTCTATGAAGTTGTACAAAAACGCTTAATTTCGCCAAGACAGTGCGTTTCTCACTGTTACATGCATTTGAATGGGGAACTCGACCGAAACAAAGTATAGGTTTTCATTATGTGAATAACTTGGAAATCTTAGCTCAAACAGCTGCAAAACCTGTTTTCCCAGCACGGGAACCTTGAGTTCTATAAGATAAAGCCATAAACATGTGTATCCGAGTCTTCTATCAAAAGTTACAGCTATTCATATGAAGTTGTACAAAAACGCTTTCTTTCGCCAAGACAGTGCGTTTCTCACTGTTACATGCATTTGAATGGGGAACTCGACCGAAACAAAGTATAGGTTTTCATTATGTGAATAACTTGGAAATCTTAGCTCAAACAGCTGCAAAACCTGTTTTCCCAGCACGGAGACCTTGAGTTCTATAATATAAGGCCATAAACATGTTTGTCTGAGTCTTCTATCAAAAGTTACAGCTATTCATATGAAGTTGTACAAAAACGCTTTCTTTCGCCAAGACAGTGCGTTTCTCACTGTTACATGCATTTGAATGGGGAACTCGACCGAAACAAAGTATAGGTTTTCATTATGTGAATAACTTGGAAATCTTAGCTCAAACAGCTGCAAAACCTGTTTTCCCAGCACGGGAACCTTGAGTTCTATAAGATAAAGCCATAAACATGTGTATCCGAGTCTTCTATCAAAAGTTACAGCTATTTCTATGAAGTTGTACAAAAACGCTTTCTTTCGCCAAGACAGTGCGTTTCTCACTGTTACATGCATTTGAATGGGGAACTCGACCGAAACAAAGTATAGGTTTTCATTATGTGAATAACTTGGAAATCTTAGCTCAAACAGCTGCAAAACCTGTTTTCCCAGCACGGGAACCTTGAGTTCTATAAGATAAAGCCATAAACATGTGTATCCGAGTCTTCTATCAAAAGTTACAGCTATTCATATGAAGTTGTACAAAAACGCTTTCTTTCGCCAAGACAGTGCGTTTCTCACTGTTACATGCATTTGAATGGGGAACTCGACCGAAACAAATTATAGGTTTTCATTATGTGAATAACTTGGAAATCTTAGCTCAAACAGCTGCAAAACCTGTTTTCCCAGCACGGGAACCTTGAGTTCTATAAGATAAAGCCATAAACATGTGTATCCGAGTCTTCTATCAAAAGTTACAGCTATTCATATGAAGTTGTACAAAAACGCTTTCTTTCGCCAAGACAGTGCGTTTCTCACTGTTACATGCATTTGAATGGGGAACTCGACCGAAACAAAGTATAGGTTTTCATTATGTGAATAACTTGGAAATCTTAGCTCAAACAGCTGCAAAACCTGTTTGCCCCAGCACGGAGACCTTGAGTTCTATAATATAAGGCCATAAACATGTTTGTCTGAGTCTTCTATCAAAAGTTACAGCTATTCATATGAAGTTGTACAAAAACGCTTTCTTTCGCCAAGACAGTGCGTTTCTCACTGTTACATGCATTTGAATGGGGAACTCGACCGAAACAAAGTATAGGTTTTCATTATGTGAATAACTTGGAAATCTTAGCTCAAACAGCTGCAAAACCTGTTTTCCCAGCACGGAGACCTTGAGTTCTATAATATAAGGCCATAAACATGTGTATCCGAGTCTTCTATCAAAAGTTACAGCTATTTCTATGAAGTTGTACAAAAACGCTTTCTTTCGCCAAGACAGTGCGTTTCTCACTGTTACATGCATTTGAATGGGGAACTCGACCGAAACAAATTATAGGTTTTCATTATGTGAATAACTTGGAAATCTTAGCTCAAACAGCTGCAAAACCTGTTTTCCCAGCACGGGAACCTTGAGTTCTATAAGATAAAGCCATAAACATGTGTAACCGAGTCTTCTATCAAAAGTTACAGCTATTCATATGAAGTTGTACAAAAACGCTTTCTTTCGCCAAGACAGTGCGTTTCTCACTGTTACATGCATTTGAATGGGGAACTCGACCGAAACAAAGTATAGGTTTTCATTATGTGAATAACTTGGAAATCTTAGCTCAAACAGCTGCAAAACCTGTTTGCCCCAGCACGGAGACCTTGAGTTCTATAATATAAGGCCATAAACATGTTTGTCTGAGTCTTCTATCAAAAGTTACAGCTATTCATATGAAGTTGTACAAAAACGCTTTCTTTCGCCAAGACAGTGCGTTTCTCACTGTTACATGCATTTGAATGGGGAACTCGACCGAAACAAAGTATAGGTTTTCATTATGTGAATAACTTGGAAATCTTAGCTCAAACAGCTGCAAAACCTGTTTTCCCAGCACGGGAACCTTGAGTTCTATAAGATAAAGCCATAAACATGTGTATCCGAGTCTTCTATCAAAAGTTACAGCTATTCATATGAAGTTGTACAAAAACGCTTTCTTTCGCCAAGACAGTGCGTTTCTCACTGTTACATGCATTTGAATGGGGAACTCGACCGAAACAAAGTATAGGTTTTCATTATGTGAATAACTTGGAAATCTTAGCTCAAACAGCTGCAAAACCTGTTTTCCCAGCACGGAGATCTTGAGTTCTATAATATAAGGCCATAAACATGTTTGTCTGAGTCTTCTATCAAAAGTTACAGCTATTTCTATGAAGTTGTACAAAAACGCTTAATTTCGCCAAGACAGTGCGTTTCTCACTGTTACATGCATTTGAATGGGGAACTCGACCGAAACAAAGTATAGGTTTTCATTATGTGAATAACTTGGAAATCTTAGCTCAAACAGCTGCAAAACCTGTTTTCCCAGCACGGAGACCTTGAGTTCTATAATATAAGGCCATAAACATGTTTGTCTGAGTCTTCTATCAAAAGTTACAGCTATTTCTATGAAGTTGTACAAAAACGCTTTCTTTCGCCAAGACAGTGCGTTTCTCACTGTTACATGCATTTAAATGGGGAACTCGACCGAAACAAAGTATAGGTTTTCATTATGTGAATAACTTGGAAATCTTAGCTCAAACAGCTGCAAAACCTGTTTTCCCAGCACGGGAACCTTGAGTTCTATAATATAAGGCCATAAACATGTTTGTCTGAGTCTTCTATCAAAAGTTACAGCTATTTCTATGAAGTTGTACAAAAACGCTTTCTTTCGCCAAGACAGTGCGTTTCTCACTGTTACATGCATTTGAATGGGGAACTCGACCGAAACAAAGTATAGGTTTTCATTATGTGAATAACTTGGAAATCTTAGCTCAAACAGCTGCAAAACCTGTTTGCCCAGCACGGGAACCTTGAGTTCTATAAGATAAAGCCATAAACATGTGTATCCGAGTCTTCTATCAAAAGTTACAGCTATTCATATGAAGTTGTACAAAAACGCTTTCTTTCGCCAAGACAGTGCGTTTCTCACTGTTACATGCATTTGAATGGGGAACTCGACCGAAACAAAGTATAGGTTTTCATTATGTGAATAACTTGGAAATCTTAGCTCAAACAGCTGCAAAACCTGTTTTCCCAGCACGGGGACCTTGAGTTCTATAATATAAGGCCATAAACATGTTTGTCTGAGTCTTCTATCAAAAGTTACAGCTATTTCTATGAAGTTGTACAAAAATGCTTAATTTCGCCAAGACAGTGCGTTTCTCACTGTTACATGCATTTGAATGGGGAACTCGACCGAAACAAAGTATAGGTTTTCATTATGTGAATAACTTGGAAATCTTAGCTCAAACAGCTGCAAAACCTGTTTTCCCAGCACGGGAACCTTGAGTTCTATAAGATAAAGCCATAAACATGTGTATCCGAGTCTTCTATCAAAAGTTACAGCTATTCATATGAAGTTGTACAAAAACGCTTTCTTTCGCCAAGACAGTGCGTTTCTCACTGTTACATGCATTTGAATGGGGAACTCGACCGAAACAAAGTATAGGTTTTCATTATGTGAATAACTTGGAAATCTTAGCTCAAACAGCTGCAAAACCTGTTTTCCCAGCACGGAGACCTTGAGTTCTATAATATAAGGCCATAAACATGTTTGTCTGAGTCTTCTATCAAAAGTTACAGCTATTTCTATGAAGTTGTACAAAAACGCTTAATTTCGCCAAGACAGTGCGTTTCTCACTGTTACATGCATTTGAATGGGGAACTCGACCGAAACAAATTATAGGTTTTCATTATGTGAATAACTTGGAAATCTTAGCTCAAACAGCTGCAAAACCTGTTTTCCCAGCACGGGAACCTTGAGTTCTATAAGATAAAGCCATAAACATGTGTATCCGAGTCTTCTATCAAAAGTTACAGCTATTCATATGAAGTTGTACAAAAACGCTTTCTTTCGCCAAGACAGTGCGTTTCTCACTGTTACATGCATTTGAATGGGGAACTCGACCGAAACAAAGTATAGGTTTTCATTATGTGAATAACTTGGAAATCTTAGCTCAAACAGCTGCAAAACCTGTTTTCCCAGCACGGGAACCTTGAGTTCTATAAGATAAAGCCATAAACATGTGTATCCGAGTCTTCTATCAAAAGTTACAGCTATTCATATGAAGTTGTACAAAAACGCTTTCTTTCGCCAAGACAGTGCGTTTCTCACTGTTACATGCATTTGAATGGGGAACTCGACCGAAACAAAGTATAGGTTTTCATTATGTGAATAACTTGGAAATCTTAGCTCAAACAGCTGCAAAACCTGTTTTCCCAGCACGGGGACCTTGAGTTCTATAATATAAGGCCATAAACATGTTTGTCTGAGTCTTCTATCAAAAGTTACAGCTATTTCTATGAAGTTGTACAAAAACGCTTTCTTTCGCCAAGACAGTGCGTTTCTCACTGTTACATGCATTTGAATGGGGAACTCGACCGAAACAAAGTATAGGTTTTCATTATGTGAATAACTTGGAAATCTTAGCTCAAACAGCTGCAAAACCTGTTTTCCCAGCACGGAGACCTTGAGTTCTATAATATAAGGCCATAAACATGTTTGTCTGAGTCTTCTATCAAAAGTTACAGCTATTCATATGAAGTTGTACAAAAACGCTTTCTTTCGCCAAGACAGTGCGTTTCTCACTGTTACATGCATTTGAATGGGGAACTCGACCGAAACAAAGTATAGGTTTTCATTATGTGAATAACTTGGAAATCTTAGCTCAAACAGCTGCAAAACCTGTTTTCCCAGCACGGAGACCTTGAGTTCTATAATATAAGGCCATAAACATGTTTGTCTGAGTCTTCTATCAAAAGTTACAGCTATTTCTATGAAGTTGTACAAAAACGCTTAATTTCGCCAAGACAGTGCGTTTCTCACTGTTACATGCATTTGAATGGGGAACTCGACCGAAACAAATTATAGGTTTTCATTATGTGAATAACTTGGAAATCTTAGCTCAAACAGCTGCAAAACCTGTTTTCCCAGCACGGGAACCTTGAGTTCTATAAGATAAAGCCATAAACATGTGTATCCGAGTCTTCTATCAAAAGTTACAGCTATTCATATGAAGTTGTACAAAAACGCTTTCTTTCGCCAAGACAGTGCGTTTCTCACTGTTACATGCATTTGAATGGGGAACTCGACCGAAACAAAGTATAGGTTTTCATTATGTGAATAACTTGGAAATCTTAGCTCAAACAGCTGCAAAACCTGTTTTCCCAGCACGGGAACCTTGAGTTCTATAAGATAAAGCCATAAACATGTGTATCCGAGTCTTCTATCAAAAGTTACAGCTATTCATATGAAGTTGTACAAAAACGCTTTCTTTCGCCAAGACAGTGCGTTTCTCACTGTTACATGCATTTGAATGGGGAACTCGACCGAAACAAAGTATAGGTTTTCATTATGTGAATAACTTGGAAATCTTAGCTCAAACAGCTGCAAAACCTGTTTTCCCAGCACGGGGACCTTGAGTTCTATAATATAAGGCCATAAACATGTTTGTCTGAGTCTTCTATCAAAAGTTACAGCTATTTCTATGAAGTTGTACAAAAACGCTTTCTTTCGCCAAGACAGTGCGTTTCTCACTGTTACATGCATTTGAATGGGGAACTCGACCGAAACAAAGTATAGGTTTTCATTATGTGAATAACTTGGAAATCTTAGCTCAAACAGCTGCAAAACCTGTTTTCCCAGCACGGAGACCTTGAGTTCTATAATATAAGGCCATAAACATGTTTGTCTGAGTCTTCTATCAAAAGTTACAGCTATTCATATGAAGTTGTACAAAAACGCTTTCTTTCGCCAAGACAGTGCGTTTCTCACTGTTACATGCATTTGAATGGGGAACTCGACCGAAACAAAGTATAGGTTTTCATTATGTGAATAACTTGGAAATCTTAGCTCAAACAGCTGCAAAACCTGTTTTCCCAGCACGGGAACCTTGAGTTCTATAAGATAAAGCCATAAACATGTGTATCCGAGTTTTCTATCAAAAATTACAGCTATTCATATGAAGTTGTACAAAAACTCTTTCTTTCGCCAAGACAGTGCGTTTCTCACTGTTACATGCATTTGAATGGGGAACTCGACCGAAACAAAGTATAGGTTTTCATTATGTGAATAACTTGGAAATCTTAGCTCAAACAGCTGCAAAACCTGTTTTCCCAGCACGGGAACCTTGAGTTCTATAAGATAAAGCCATAAACATGTGTATCCGAGTCTTCTATCAAAGGTTACAGCTATTCATATGAAGGTGTACAAAAACGCTTTCTTTCGCCAAGACAGTGCGTTTCTCACTGTTACATGCATTTGAATGGGGAACTCGACCGAAACAAAGTATAGGTTTTCATTATGTGAATAACTTGGAAATCTTAGCTCAAACAGCTGCAAAACCTGTTTTCCCAGCACGGAGACCTTGAGTTCTATAATATAAGGCCATAAACATGTTTGTCTGAGTCTTCTATCAAAAGTTACAGCTATTTCTATGAAGTTGTACAAAAACGCTTAATTTCGCCAAGACAGTGCGTTTCTCACTGTTACATGCATTTGAATGGGGAACTCGACCGAAACAAAGTATAGGTTTTCATTATGTGAATAACTTGGAAATCTTAGCTCAAACAGCTGCAAAACCTGTTTTCCCAGCACGGGAACCTTGAGTTCTATAAGATAAAGCCATAAACATGTGTATCCGAGTCTTCTATCAAAAGTTACAGCTATTCATATGAAGTTGTACAAAAACGCTTTCTTTCGCCAAGACAGTGCGTTTCTCACTGTTACATGCATTTGAATGGGGAACTCGACCGAAACAAAGTATAGGTTTTCATTATGTGAATAACTTGGAAATCTTAGCTCAAACAGCTGCAAAACCTGTTTTCCCAGCACGGAGACCTTGAGTTCTATAATATAAGGCCATAAACATGTTTGTCTGAGTCTTCTATCAAAAGTTACAGCTATTCATATGAAGTTGTACAAAAACGCTTTCTTTCGCCAAGACAGTGCGTTTCTCACTGTTACATGCATTTGAATGGGGAACTCGACCGAAACAAAGTATAGGTTTTCATTATGTGAATAACTTGGAAATCTTAGCTCAAACAGCTGCAAAACCTGTTTTCCCAGCACGGGAACCTTGAGTTCTATAAGATAAAGCCATAAACATGTGTATCCGAGTCTTCTATCAAAAGTTACAGCTATTTCTATGAAGTTGTACAAAAACGCTTTCTTTCGCCAAGACAGTGCGTTTCTCACTGTTACATGCATTTGAATGGGGAACTCGACCGAAACAAAGTATAGGTTTTCATTATGTGAATAACTTGGAAATCTTAGCTCAAACAGCTGCAAAACCTGTTTTCCCAGCACGGGAACCTTGAGTTCTATAAGATAAAGCCATAAACATGTGTATCCGAGTCTTCTATCAAAAGTTACAGCTATTCATATGAAGTTGTACAAAAACGCTTTCTTTCGCCAAGACAGTGCGTTTCTCACTGTTACATGCATTTGAATGGGGAACTCGACCGAAACAAATTATAGGTTTTCATTATGTGAATAACTTGGAAATCTTAGCTCAAACAGCTGCAAAACCTGTTTTCCCAGCACGGGAACCTTGAGTTCTATAAGATAAAGCCATAAACATGTGTATCCGAGTCTTCTATCAAAAGTTACAGCTATTCATATGAAGTTGTACAAAAACGCTTTCTTTCGCCAAGACAGTGCGTTTCTCACTGTTACATGCATTTGAATGGGGAACTCGACCGAAACAAAGTATAGGTTTTCATTATGTGAATAACTTGGAAATCTTAGCTCAAACAGCTGCAAAACCTGTTTGCCCCAGCACGGAGACCTTGAGTTCTATAATATAAGGCCATAAACATGTTTGTCTGAGTCTTCTATCAAAAGTTACAGCTATTCATATGAAGTTGTACAAAAACGCTTTCTTTCGCCAAGACAGTGCGTTTCTCACTGTTACATGCATTTGAATGGGGAACTCGACCGAAACAAAGTATAGGTTTTCATTATGTGAATAACTTGGAAATCTTAGCTCAAACAGCTGCAAAACCTGTTTTCCCAGCACGGAGACCTTGAGTTCTATAATATAAGGCCATAAACATGTGTATCCGAGTCTTCTATCAAAAGTTACAGCTATTTCTATGAAGTTGTACAAAAACGCTTTCTTTCGCCAAGACAGTGCGTTTCTCACTGTTACATGCATTTGAATGGGGAACTCGACCGAAACAAATTATAGGTTTTCATTATGTGAATAACTTGGAAATCTTAGCTCAAACAGCTGCAAAACCTGTTTTCCCAGCACGGGAACCTTGAGTTCTATAAGATAAAGCCATAAACATGTGTAACCGAGTCTTCTATCAAAAGTTACAGCTATTCATATGAAGTTGTACAAAAACGCTTTCTTTCGCCAAGACAGTGCGTTTCTCACTGTTACATGCATTTGAATGGGGAACTCGACCGAAACAAAGTATAGGTTTTCATTATGTGAATAACTTGGAAATCTTAGCTCAAACAGCTGCAAAACCTGTTTGCCCCAGCACGGAGACCTTGAGTTCTATAATATAAGGCCATAAACATGTTTGTCTGAGTCTTCTATCAAAAGTTACAGCTATTCATATGAAGTTGTACAAAAACGCTTTCTTTCGCCAAGACAGTGCGTTTCTCACTGTTACATGCATTTGAATGGGGAACTCGACCGAAACAAAGTATAGGTTTTCATTATGTGAATAACTTGGAAATCTTAGCTCAAACAGCTGCAAAACCTGTTTTCCCAGCACGGGAACCTTGAGTTCTATAAGATAAAGCCATAAACATGTCTATCCGAGTCTTCTATCAAAAGTTACAGCTATTCATATGAAGTTGTACAAAAACGCTTTCTTTCGCCAAGACAGTGCGTTTCTCACTGTTACATGCATTTGAATGGGGAACTCGACCGAAACAAAGTATAGGTTTTCATTATGTGAATAACTTGGAAATCTTAGCTCAAACAGCTGCAAAACCTGTTTTCCCAGCACGGAGATCTTGAGTTCTATAATATAAGGCCATAAACATGTTTGTCTGAGTCTTCTATCAAAAGTTACAGCTATTTCTATGAAGTTGTACAAAAACGCTTAATTTCGCCAAGACAGTGCGTTTCTCACTGTTACATGCATTTGAATGGGGAACTCGACCGAAACAAAGTATAGGTTTTCATTATGTGAATAACTTGGAAATCTTAGCTCAAACAGCTGCAAAACCTGTTTTCCCAGCACGGAGACCTTGAGTTCTATAATATAAGGCCATAAACATGTTTGTCTGAGTCTTCTATCAAAAGTTACAGCTATTTCTATGAAGTTGTACAAAAACGCTTTCTTTCGCCAAGACAGTGCGTTTCTCACTGTTACATGCATTTAAATGGGGAACTCGACCGAAACAAAGTATAGGTTTTCATTATGTGAATAACTTGGAAATCTTAGCTCAAACAGCTGCAAAACCTGTTTTCCCAGCACGGGAACCTTGAGTTCTATAATATAAGGCCATAAACATGTTTGTCTGAGTCTTCTATCAAAAGTTACAGCTATTTCTATGAAGTTGTACAAAAACGCTTTCTTTCGCCAAGACAGTGCGTTTCTCACTGTTACATGCATTTGAATGGGGAACTCGACCGAAACAAAGTATAGGTTTTCATTATGTGAATAACTTGGAAATCTTAGCTCAAACAGCTGCAAAACCTGTTTGCCCAGCACGGGAACCTTGAGTTCTATAAGATAAAGCCATAAACATGTGTATCCGAGTCTTCTATCAAAAGTTACAGCTATTCATATGAAGTTGTACAAAAACGCTTTCTTTCGCCAAGACAGTGCGTTTCTCACTGTTACATGCATTTGAATGGGGAACTCGACCGAAACAAAGTATAGGTTTTCATTATGTGAATAACTTGGAAATCTTAGCTCAAACAGCTGCAAAACCTGTTTTCCCAGCACGGGGACCTTGAGTTCTATAATATAAGGCCATAAACATGTTTGTCTGAGTCTTCTATCAAAAGTTACAGCTATTTCTATGAAGTTGTACAAAAATGCTTAATTTCGCCAAGACAGTGCGTTTCTCACTGTTACATGCATTTGAATGGGGAACTCGACCGAAACAAAGTATAGGTTTTCATTATGTGAATAACTTGGAAATCTTAGCTCAAACAGCTGCAAAACCTGTTTTCCCAGCACGGGAACCTTGAGTTCTATAAGATAAAGCCATAAACATGTGTATCCGAGTCTTCTATCAAAAGTTACAGCTATTCATATGAAGTTGTACAAAAACGCTTTCTTTCGCCAAGACAGTGCGTTTCTCACTGTTACATGCATTTGAATGGGGAACTCGACCGAAACAAAGTATAGGTTTTCATTATGTGAATAACTTGGAAATCTTAGCTCAAACAGCTGCAAAACCTGTTTTCCCAGCACGGAGACCTTGAGTTCTATAATATAAGGCCATAAACATGTTTGTCTGAGTCTTCTATCAAAAGTTACAGCTATTTCTATGAAGTTGTACAAAAACGCTTAATTTCGCCAAGACAGTGCGTTTCTCACTGTTACATGCATTTGAATGGGGAACTCGACCGAAACAAATTATAGGTTTTCATTATGTGAATAACTTGGAAATCTTAGCTCAAACAGCTGCAAAACCTGTTTTCCCAGCACGGGAACCTTGAGTTCTATAAGATAAAGCCATAAACATGTGTATCCGAGTCTTCTATCAAAAGTTACAGCTATTCATATGAAGTTGTACAAAAACGCTTTCTTTCGCCAAGACAGTGCGTTTCTCACTGTTACATGCATTTGAATGGGGAACTCGACCGAAACAAAGTATAGGTTTTCATTATGTGAATAACTTGGAAATCTTAGCTCAAACAGCTGCAAAACCTGTTTTCCCAGCACGGGAACCTTGAGTTCTATAAGATAAAGCCATAAACATGTGTATCCGAGTCTTCTATCAAAAGTTACAGCTATTCATATGAAGTTGTACAAAAACGCTTTCTTTCGCCAAGACAGTGCGTTTCTCACTGTTACATGCATTTGAATGGGGAACTCGACCGAAACAAAGTATAGGTTTTCATTATGTGAATAACTTGGAAATCTTAGCTCAAACAGCTGCAAAACCTGTTTTCCCAGCACGGGGACCTTGAGTTCTATAATATAAGGCCATAAACATGTTTGTCTGAGTCTTCTATCAAAAGTTACAGCTATTTCTATGAAGTTGTACAAAAACGCTTTCTTTCGCCAAGACAGTGCGTTTCTCACTGTTACATGCATTTGAATGGGGAACTCGACCGAAACAAAGTATAGGTTTTCATTATGTGAATAACTTGGAAATCTTAGCTCAAACAGCTGCAAAACCTGTTTTCCCAGCACGGAGACCTTGAGTTCTATAATATAAGGCCATAAACATGTTTGTCTGAGTCTTCTATCAAAAGTTACAGCTATTCATATGAAGTTGTACAAAAACGCTTTCTTTCGCCAAGACAGTGCGTTTCTCACTGTTACATGCATTTGAATGGGGAACTCGACCGAAACAAAGTATAGGTTTTCATTATGTGAATAACTTGGAAATCTTAGCTCAAACAGCTGCAAAACCTGTTTTCCCAGCACGGGAACCTTGAGTTCTATAAGATAAAGCCATAAACATGTGTATCCGAGTCTTCTATCAAAAGTTACAGCTATTCATATGAAGTTGTACAAAAACGCTTTCTTTCGCCAAGACAGTGCGTTTCTCACTGTTACATGCATTTGAATGGGGAACTCGACCGAAACAAAGTATAGGTTTTCATTATGTGAATAACTTGGAAATCTTAGCTCAAACAGCTGCAAAACCTGTTTTCCCAGCACGGGAACCTTGAGTTCTATAAGATAAAGCCATAAACATGTGTATCCGAGTCTTCTATCAAAAGTTACAGCTATTCATATGAAGTTGTACAAAAACGCTTTCTTTCGCCAAGACAGTGCGTTTCTCACTGTTACATGCATTTGAATGGGGAACTCGACCGAAACAAAGTATAGGTTTTCATTATGTGAATAACTTGGAAATCTTAGCTCAAACAGCTGCAAAACCTGTTTTCCCAGCACGGAGACCTTGAGTTCTATAATATAAGGCCATAAACATGTTTGTCTGAGTCTTCTATCAAAAGTTACAGCTATTTCTATGAAGTTGTACAAAAACGCTTAATTTCGCCAAGACAGTGCGTTTCTCACTGTTACATGCATTTGAATGGGGAACTCGACCGAAACAAATTATAGGTTTTCATTATGTGAATAACTTGGAAATCTTAGCTCAAACAGCTGCAAAACCTGTTTTCCCAGCACGGGGACCTTGAGTTCTATAATATAAGGCCATAAACATGTTTGTCTGAGTCTTCTATCAAAAGTTACAGCTATTCATATGAAGTTGTACAAAAACGCTTTCTTTCGCCAAGACAGTGCGTTTCTCACTGTTACATGCATTTGAATGGGGAACTCGACCGAAACAAAGTATAGGTTTTCATTATGTGAATAACTTGGAAATCTTAGCTCAAACAGCTGCAAAACCTGTTTTCCCAGCACGGGGACCTTGAGTTCTATAATATAAGGCCATAAACATGTTTGTCTGAGTCTTCTATCAAAAGTTACAGCTATTTCTATGAAGTTGTACAAAAACGCTTTCTTTCGCCAAGACAGTGCGTTTCTCACTGTTACATGCATTTGAATGGGGAACTCGACCGAAACAAAGTATAGGTTTTCATTATGTGAATAACTTGGAAATCTTAGCTCAAACAGCTGCAAAACCTGTTTTCCCAGCACGGGAACCTTGAGTTCTATAAGATAAAGCCATAAACATGTGTATCTGAGTCTTCTATCAAAAGTTACAGCTATTCATATGAAGTTGTACAAAAACTCTTTCTTTCGCCAAGACAGTGCGTTTCTCACTGTTACATGCATTTGAATGGGGAACTCGACCGAAACAAAGTATAGGTTTTCATTATGTGAATAACTTGGAAATCTTAGCTCAAACAGCTGCAAAACCTGTTTTCCCAGCACGGGAACCTTGAGTTCTATAAGATAAAGCCATAAACATGTGTATCCGAGTCTTCTATCAAAGGTTACAGCTATTCATATGAAGTTGTACAAAAACGCTTTCTTTCGCCAAGACAGTGCGTTTCTCACTGTTACATGCATTTGAATGGGGAACTCGACCGAAACAAAGTATAGGTTTTCATTATGTGAATAACTTGGAAATCTTAGCTCAAACAGCTGCAAAACCTGTTTTCCCAGCACGGAGACCTTGAGTTCTATAATATAAGGCCATAAACATGTTTGTCTGAGTCTTCTATCAAAAGTTACAGCTATTCATATGAAGTTGTACAAAAACGCTTTCTTTCGCCAAGACAGTGCGTTTCTCACTGTTACATGCATTTGAATGGGGAACTCGACCGAAACAAAGTATAGGTTTTCATTATGTGAATAACTTGGAAATCTTAGCTCAAACAGCTGCAAAACCTGTTTTCCCAGCACGGGAACCTTGAGTTCTATAAGATAAAGCCATAAACATGTGTATCCGAGTCTTCTATCAAAAGTTACAGCTATTCATATGAAGTTGTACAAAAACGCTTTCTTTCGCCAAGACAGTGCGTTTCTCACTGTTACATGCATTTGAATGGGGAACTCGACCGAAACAAAGTATAGGTTTTCATTATGTGAATAACTTGGAAATCTTAGCTCAAACAGCTGCAAAACCTGTTTTCCCAGCACGGAGACCTTGAGTTCTATAATATAAGGCCATAAACATGTTTGTCTGAGTCTTCTATCAAAAGTTACAGCTATTCATATGAAGTTGTACAAAAACGCTTTCTTTCGCCAAGACAGTGCGTTTCTCACTGTTACATGCATTTGAATGGGGAACTCGACCGAAACAAAGTATAGGTTTTCATTATGTGAATAACTTGGAAATCTTAGCTCAAACAGCTGCAAAACCTGTTTTCCCAGCACGGGAACCTTGAGTTCTATAAGATAAAGCCATAAACATGTGTATCCGAGTCTTCTATCAAAAGTTACAGCTATTCATATGAAGTTGTACAAAAACGCTTTCTTTCGCCAAGACAGTGCGTTTCTCACTGTTACATGCATTTGAATGGGGAACTCGACCGAAACAAAGTATAGGTTTTCATTATGTGAATAACTTGGAAATCTTAGCTCAAACAGCTGCAAAACCTGTTTTCCCAGCACGGAGACCTTGAGTTCTATAATATAAGGCCATAAACATGTTTGTCTGAGTCTTCTATCAAAAGTTACAGCTATTTCTATGAAGTTGTACAAAAACGCTTTCTTTCGCCAAGACAGTGCGTTTCTCACTGTTACATGCATTTGAATGGGGAACTCGACCGAAACAAAGTATAGGTTTTCATTATGTGAATAACTTGGAAATCTTAGCTCAAACAGCTGCAAAACCTGTTTTCCCAGCACGGGAACCTTGAGTTCTATAAGATAAAGCCATAAACATGTGTATCCGAGTCTTCTATCAAAAGTTACAGCTATTCATATGAAGTTGTACAAAAACGCTTTCTTTCGCCAAGACAGTGCGTTTCTCACTGTTACATGCATTTGAATGGGGAACTCGACCGAAACAAAGTATAGGTTTTCATTATGTGAATAACTTGGAAATCTTAGCTCAAACAGCTGCAAAACCTGTTTTCCCAGCACGGAGACCTTGAGTTCTATAATATAAGGCCATAAACATGTTTGTCTGAGTCTTCTATCAAAAGTTACAGCTATTCATATGAAGTTGTACAAAAACGCTTTCTTTCGCCAAGACAGTGCGTTTCTCACTGTTACATGCATTTGAATGGGGAACTCGACCGAAACAAAGTATAGGTTTTCATTATGTGAATAACTTGGAAATCTTAGCTCAAACAGCTGCAAAACCTGTTTTCCCAGCACGGGAACCTTGAGTTCTATAAGATAAAGCCATAAACATGTGTATCCGAGTCTTCTATCAAAGGTTACAGCTATTCATATGAAGGTGTACAAAAACGCTTTCTTTCGCCAAGACAGTGCGTTTCTCACTGTTACATGCATTTGAATGGGGAACTCGACCGAAACAAAGTATAGGTTTTCATTATGTGAATAACTTGGAAATCTTAGCTCAAACAGCTGCAAAACCTGTTTTCCCAGCACGGAGACCTTGAGTTCTATAATATAAGGCCATAAACATGTTTGTCTGAGTCTTCTATCAAAAGTTACAGCTATTTCTATGAAGTTGTACAAAAACGCTTTCTTTCGCCAAGACAGTGCGTTTCTCACTGTTACATGCATTTGAATGGGGAACTCGACCGAAACAAAGTATAGGTTTTCATTATGTGAATAACTTGGAAATCTTAGCTCAAACAGCTGCAAAACCTGTTTTCCCAGCACGGGAACCTTGAGTTCTATAAGATAAAGCCATAAACATGTGTATCCGAGTCTTCTATCAAAAGTTACAGCTATTCATATGAAGTTGTACAAAAACGCTTTCTTTCGCCAAGACAGTGCGTTTCTCACTGTTACATGCATTTGAATGGGGAACTCGACCGAAACAAAGTATAGGTTTTCATTATGTGAATAACTTGGAAATCTTAGCTCAAACAGCTGCAAAACCTGTTTTCCCAGCACGGAGACCTTGAGTTCTATAATATAAGGCCATAAACATGTTTGTCTGAGTCTTCTATCAAAAGTTACAGCTATTCATATGAAGTTGTACAAAAACGCTTTCTTTCGCCAAGACAGTGCGTTTCTCACTGTTACATGCATTTGAATGGGGAACTCGACCGAAACAAAGTATAGGTTTTCATTATGTGAATAACTTGGAAATCTTAGCTCAAACAGCTGCAAAACCTGTTTTCCCAGCACGGGAACCTTGAGTTCTATAAGATAAAGCCATAAACATGTGTATCCGAGTCTTCTATCAAAGGTTACAGCTATTCATATGAAGGTGTACAAAAACGCTTTCTTTCGACAAGACAGTGCGTTTCTCACTGTTACATGCATTTGAATGGGGAACTCGACCGAAACAAAGTATAGGTTTTCATTATGTGAATAACTTGGAAATCTTAGCTCAAACAGCTGCAAAACCTGTTTTCCCAGCACGGAGACCTTGAGTTCTATAATATAAGGCCATAAACATGTTTGTCTGAGTCTTCTATCAAAAGTTACAGCTATTTCTATGAAGTTGTACAAAAACGCTTTCTTTCGCCAAGACAGTGCGTTTCTCACTGTTACATGCATTTGAATGGGGAACTCGACCGAAACAAAGTATAGGTTTTCATTATGTGAATAACTTGGAAATCTTAGCTCAAACAGCTGCAAAACCTGTTTTCCCAGCACGGAGACCTTGAGTTCTATAATATAAGGCCATAAACATGTTTGTCTGAGTCTTCTATCAAAAGTTACAGCTATTTCTATGAAGTTGTACAAAAACGCTTAATTTCGCCAAGACAGTGCGTTTCTCACTGTTACATGCATTTGAATGGGGAACTCGACCGAAACAAATTATAGGTTTTCATTATGTGAATAACTTGGAAATCTTAGCTCAAACAGCTGCAAAACCTGTTTTCCCAGCACGGAGACCTTGAGTTCTATAAGATAAAGCCATAAACATGTGTATCCGAGTCTTCTATCAAAAGTTACAGCTATTCATATGAAGTTGTACAAAAACGCTTTCTTTCGCCAAGACAGTGCGTTTCTCACTGTTACATGCATTTGAATGGGGAACTCGACCGAAACAAAGTATAGGTTTTCATTATGTGAATAACTTGGAAATCTTAGCTCAAACAGCTGCAAAACCTGTTTGCCCAGCACGGGAACCTTGAGTTCTATAAGATAAAGCCATAAACATGTGTATCCGAGTCTTCTATCAAAAGTTACAGCTATTCATATGAAGTTGTACAAAAACGCTTTCTTTCGCCAAGACAGTGCGTTTCTCACTGTTACATGCATTTGAATGGGGAACTCGACCGAAACAAAGTATAGGTTTTCATTATGTGAATAACTTGGAAATCTTAGCTCAAACAGCTGCAAAACCTGTTTGCCCAGCACGGGAACCTTGAGTTCTATAAGATAAAGCCATAAACATGTGTATCCGAGTCTTCTATCAAAAGTTACAGCTATTCATATGAAGTTGTACAAAAACGCTTTCTTTCGCCAAGACAGTGCGTTTCTCACTGTTACATGCATTTGAATGGGGAACTCGACCGAAACAAAGTATAGGTTTTCATTATGTGAATAACTTGGAAATCTTAGCTCAAACAGCTGCAAAACCTGTTTTCCCAGCACGGAGACCTTGAGTTCTATAATATAAGGCCATAAACATGTTTGTCTGAGTCTTCTATCAAAAGTTACAGCTATTTCTATGAAGTTGTACAAAAACGCTTATTTTCGCCAAGACAGTGCGTTTCTCACTGTTACATGCATTTGAATGGGGAACTCGACCGAAACAAATTATAGGTTTTCATTATGTGAATAACTTGGAAATCTTAGCTCAAACAGCTGCAAAACCTGTTTTCCCAGCACGGGAACCTTGAGTTCTATAAGATAAAGCCATAAACATGTGTATCCGAGTCTTCTATCAAAAGTTACAGCTATTCATATGAAGTTGTACAAAAACGCTTTCTTTCGCCAAGACAGTGCGTTTCTCACTGTTACATGCATTTGAATGGGGAACTCGACCGAAACAAAGTATAGGTTTTCATTATGTGAATAACTTGGAAATCTTAGCTCAAACAGCTGCAAAACCTGTTTGCCCAGCACGGAGACCTTGAGTTCTATAATATAAGGCCATAAACATGTTTGTCTGAGTCTTCTATCAAAAGTTACAGCTATTTCTATGAAGTTGTACAAAAACGCTTTCTTTCGCCAAGACAGTGCGTTTCTCACTGTTACATGCATTTGAATGGGGAACTCGACCGAAACAAATTATAGGTTTTCATTATGTGAATAACTTGGAAATCTTAGCTCAAACAGCTGCAAAACCTGTTTTCCCAGCACGGGAACCTTGAGTTCTATAAGATAAAGCCATAAACATGTGTAACCGAGTCTTCTATCAAAAGTTACAGCTATTCATATGAAGTTGTACAAAAACGCTTTCTTTCGCCAAGACAGTGCGTTTCTCACTGTTACATGCATTTGAATGGGGAACTCGACCGAAACAAAGTATAGGTTTTCATTATGTGAATAACTTGGAAATCTTAGCTCAAACAGCTGCAAAACCTGTTTTCCCAGCACGGAGACCTTGAGTTCTATAATATAAGGCCATAAACATGTTTGTCTGAGTCTTCTATCAAAAGTTACAGCTATTTCTATGAAGTTGTACAAAAACGCTTTCTTTCGCCAAGACAGTGCGTTTCTCACTGTTACATGCATTTGAATGGGGAACTCGACCGAAACAAAGTATAGGTTTTCATTATGTGAATAACTTGGAAATCTTAGCTCAAACAGCTGCAAAACCTGTTTTCCCAGCACGGAGACCTTGAGTTCTATAATATAAGGCCATAAACATGTTTGTCTGAGTCTTCTATCAAAAGTTACAGCTATTTCTATGAAGTTGTACAAAAACGCTTTCTTTCGCCAAGACAGTGCGTTTCTCACTGTTACATGCATTTGAATGGGGAACTCGACCGAAACAAAGTATAGGTTTTCATTATGTGAATAACTTGGAAATCTTAGCTCAAACAGCTGCAAAACCTGTTTTCCCAGCACGGGAACCTTGAGTTCTATAAGATAAAGCCATAAACATGTGTATCCGAGTCTTCTATCAAAAGTTACAGCTATTCATATGAAGTTGTACAAAAACGCTTTCTTTCGCCAAGACAGTGCGTTTCTCACTGTTACATGCATTTGAATGGGGAACTCGACCGAAACAAAGTATAGGTTTTCATTATGTGAATAACTTGGAAATCTTAGCTCAAACAGCTGCAAAACCTGTTTTCCCAGCACGGGAACCTTGAGTTCTATAAGATAAAGCCATAAACATGTGTATCCGAGTCTTCTATCAAAAGTTACAGCTATTCATATGAAGTTGTACAAAAACGCTTTCTTTCGCCAAGACAGTGCGTTTCTCACTGTTACATGCATTTGAATGGGGAACTTGACCGAAACAAATTATAGGTTTTCATTATGTGAATAACTTGGAAATCTTAGCTCAAACAGCTGCAAAACCTGTTTTCCCAGCACGGGAACCTTGAGTTCTATAAGATAAAGCCATAAACATGTGTATCCGAGTCTTCTATCAAAAGTTACAGCTATTCATATGAAGTTGTACAAAAACGCTTTCTTTCGCCAAGACAGTGCGTTTCTCACTGTTACATGCATTTGAATGGGGAACTCGACCGAAACAAAGTATAGGTTTTCATTATGTGAATAACTTGGAAATCTTAGCTCAAACAGCTGCAAAACCTGTTTGCCCAGCACGGAGATCTTGAGTTCTATAATATAAGGCCATAAACATGTTTGTCTGAGTCTTCTATCAAAAGTTACAGCTATTTCTATGAAGTTGTACAAAAACGCTTTCTTTCGCCAAGACAGTGCGTTTCTCACTGTTACATGCATTTGAATGGGGAACTCGACCGAAACAAATTATAGGTTTTCATTATGTGAATAACTTGGAAATCTTAGCTCAAACAGCTGCAAAACCTGTTTTCCCAGCACGGGAACCTTGAGTTCTATAAGATAAAGCCATAAACATGTGTAACCGAGTCTTCTATCAAAAGTTACAGCTATTCATATGAAGTTGTACAAAAACGCTTTCTTTCGCCAAGACAGTGCGTTTCTCACTGTTACATGCATTTGAATGGGGAACTCGACCGAAACAAAGTATAGGTTTTCATTATGTGAATAACTTGGAAATCTTAGCTCAAACAGCTGCAAAACCTGTTTTCCCAGCACGGGGACCTTGAGTTCTATAATATAAGGCCATAAACATGTTTGTCTGAGTCTTCTATCAAAAGTTACAGCTATTTCTATGAAGACCATGAAAAACGCTTTCTTTCGCCAAGACAGTGCGTTTCTCACTGTTACATGCATTTGAATGGGGAACTCGACCGAAACAAAGTATAGGTTTTCATTATGTGAATAACTTGGAAATCTTAGCTCAAACAGCTGCAAAACCTGTTTGCCCAGCACGGGAACCTTGAGTTCTATAAGATAAAGCCATAAACATGTGTATCCGAGTCTTCTATCAAAAGTTACAGCTATTCATATGAAGTTGTACAAAAACGCTTTCTTTCGCCAAGACAGTGCGTTTCTCACTGTTACATGCATTTGAATGGGGAACTCGACCGAAACAAAGTATAGGTTTTCATTATGTGAATAACTTGGAAATCTTAGCTCAAACAGCTGCAAAACCTGTTTTCCCAGCACGGGGACCTTGAGTTCTATAATATAAGGCCATAAACATGTTTGTCTGAGTCTTCTATCAAAAGTTACAGCTATTTCTATGAAGTTGTACAAAAACGCTTAATTTCGCCAAGACAGTGCGTTTCTCACTGTTACATGCATTTGAATGGGGAACTCGACCGAAACAAAGTATAGGTTTTCATTATGTGAATAACTTGGAAATCTTAGCTCAAACAGCTGCAAAACCTGTTTGCCCAGCACGGGAACCTTGAGTTCTATAAGATAAAGCCATAAACATGTGTATCCGAGTCTTCTATCAAAAGTTAAAGCTATTCATATGAAGTTGTACAAAAACGCTTTCTTTCACCAAGACAGTGCGTTTCTCACTGTTACATGCATTTGAATGGGGAACTCGACCGAAACAAAGTATAGGTTTTCATTATGTGAATAACTTGGAAATCTTAGCTCAAACAGCTGCAAAACCTGTTTGCCCAGCACGGAGACCTTGAGTTCTATAATATAAGGCCATAAACATGTTTGTCTGAGTCTTCTATCAAAAGTTACAGCTATTCATATGAAGTTGTACAAAAACGCTTTCTTTCGCCAAGACAGTGCGTTTCTCACTGTTACATGCATTTGAATGGGGAACTCGACCGAAACAAAGTATAGGTTTTCATTATGTGAATAACTTGGAAATCTTAGCTCAAACAGCTGCAAAACCTGTTTGCCCAGCACGGAGACCTTGAGTTCTATAATATAAGGCCATAAACATGTTTGTCTGAGTCTTCTATCAAAAGTTACAGCTATTTCTATGAAGTTGTACAAAAACGCTTTCTTTCGCCAAGACAGTGCGTTTCTCACTGTTACATGCATTTGAATGGGGAACTCGACCGAAACAAATTATAGGTTTTCATTATGTGAATAACTTGGAAATCTTAGCTCAAACAGCTGCAAAACCTGTTTTCCCAGCACGGGAACCTTGAGTTCTATAAGATAAAGCCATAAACATGTGTAACCGAGTCTTCTATCAAAAGTTACAGCTATTCATATGAAGTTGTACAAAAACGCTTTCTTTCGCCAAGACAGTGCGTTTCTCACTGTTACATGCATTTGAATGGGGAACTCGACCGAAACAAAGTATAGGTTTTCATTATGTGAATAACTTGGAAATCTTAGCTCAAACAGCTGCAAAACCTGTTTTCCCAGCACGGGGACCTTGAGTTCTATAATATAAGGCCATAAACATGTTTGTCTGAGTCTTCTATCAAAAGTTACAGCTATTTCTATGAAGACCATGAAAAACGCTTTCTTTCGCCAAGACAGTGCGTTTCTCACTGTTACATGCATTTGAATGGGGAACTCGACCGAAACAAAGTATAGGTTTTCATTATGTGAATAACTTGGAAATCTTAGCTCAAACAGCTGCAAAACCTGTTTGCCCAGCACGGGAACCTTGAGTTCTATAAGATAAAGCCATAAACATGTGTATCCGAGTCTTCTATCAAAAGTTACAGCTATTCATATGAAGTTGTACAAAAACGCTTTCTTTCGCCAAGACAGTGCGTTTCTCACTGTTACATGCATTTGAATGGGGAACTCGACCGAAACAAAGTATAGGTTTTCATTATGTGAATAACTTGGAAATCTTAGCTCAAACAGCTGCAAAACCTGTTTTCCCAGCACGGGGACCTTGAGTTCTATAATATAAGGCCATAAACATGTTTGTCTGAGTCTTCTATCAAAAGTTACAGCTATTTCTATGAAGTTGTACAAAAACGCTTAATTTCGCCAAGACAGTGCGTTTCTCACTGTTACATGCATTTGAATGGGGAACTCGACCGAAACAAAGTATAGGTTTTCATTATGTGAATAACTTGGAAATCTTAGCTCAAACAGCTGCAAAACCTGTTTGCCCAGCACGGGAACCTTGAGTTCTATAAGATAAAGCCATAAACATGTGTATCCGAGTCTTCTATCAAAAGTTAAAGCTATTCATATGAAGTTGTACAAAAACGCTTTCTTTCACCAAGACAGTGCGTTTCTCACTGTTACATGCATTTGAATGGGGAACTCGACCGAAACAAAGTATAGGTTTTCATTATGTGAATAACTTGGAAATCTTAGCTCAAACAGCTGCAAAACCTGTTTGCCCAGCACGGAGACCTTGAGTTCTATAATATAAGGCCATAAACATGTTTGTCTGAGTCTTCTATCAAAAGTTACAGCTATTCATATGAAGTTGTACAAAAACGCTTTCTTTCGCCAAGACAGTGCGTTTCTCACTGTTACATGCATTTGAATGGGGAACTCGACCGAAACAAAGTATAGGTTTTCATTATGTGAATAACTTGGAAATCTTAGCTCAAACAGCTGCAAAACCTGTTTGCCCAGCACGGAGACCTTGAGTTCTATAATATAAGGCCATAAACATGTTTGTCTGAGTCTTCTATCAAAAGTTACAGCTATTTCTATGAAGTTGTACAAAAACGCTTTCTTTCGCCAAGACAGTGCGTTTCTCACTGTTACATGCATTTGAATGGGGAACTCGACCGAAACAAATTATAGGTTTTCATTATGTGAATAACTTGGAAATCTTAGCTCAAACAGCTGCAAAACCTGTTTTCCCAGCACGGGAACCTTGAGTTCTATAAGATAAAGCCATAAACATGTGTAACCGAGTCTTCTATCAAAAGTTACAGCTATTCATATGAAGTTGTACAAAAACGCTTTCTTTCGCCAAGACAGTGCGTTTCTCACTGTTACATGCATTTGAATGGGGAACTCGACCGAAACAAAGTATAGGTTTTCATTATGTGAATAACTTGGAAATCTTAGCTCAAACAGCTGCAAAACCTGTTTTCCCAGCACGGGGACCTTGAGTTCTATAATATAAGGCCATAAACATGTTTGTCTGAGTCTTCTATCAAAAGTTACAGCTATTTCTATGAAGACCATGAAAAACGCTTTCTTTCGCCAAGACAGTGCGTTTCTCACTGTTACATGCATTTGAATGGGGAACTCGACCGAAACAAAGTATAGGTTTTCATTATGTGAATAACTTGGAAATCTTAGCTCAAACAGCTGCAAAACCTGTTTTCCCAGCACGGGAACCTTGAGTTCTATAAGATAAAGCCATAAACATGTGTATCCGAGTCTTCTATCAAAGGTTACAGCTATTCATATGAAGGTGTACAAAAACGCTTTCTTTCGCCAAGACAGTGCGTTTCTCACTGTTACATGCATTTGAATGGGGAACTCGACCGAAACAAAGTATAGGTTTTCATTATGTGAATAACTTGGAAATCTTAGCTCAAACAGCTGCAAAACCTGTTTTCCCAGCACGGAGACCTTGAGTTCTATAATATAAGGCCATAAACATGTTTGTCTGAGTCTTCTATCAAAAGTTACAGCTATTTCTATGAAGTTGTACAAAAACGCTTTCTTTCGCCAAGACAGTGCGTTTCTCACTGTTACATGCATTTGAATGGGGAACTCGACCGAAACAAAGTATAGGTTTTCATTATGTGAATAACTTGGAAATCTTAGCTCAAACAGCTGCAAAACCTGTTTTCCCAGCACGGAGACCTTGAGTTCTATAATATAAGGCCATAAACATGTTTGTCTGAGTCTTCTATCAAAAGTTACAGCTATTTCTATGAAGTTGTACAAAAACGCTTTCTTTCGCCAAGACAGTGCGTTTCTCACTGTTACATGCATTTGAATGGGGAACTCGACCGAAACAAAGTATAGGTTTTCATTATGTGAATAACTTGGAAATCTTAGCTCAAACAGCTGCAAAACCTGTTTTCCCAGCACGGGAACCTTGAGTTCTATAAGATAAAGCCATAAACATGTGTATCCGAGTCTTCTATCAAAAGTTACAGCTATTCATATGAAGTTGTACAAAAACGCTTTCTTTCGCCAAGACAGTGCGTTTCTCACTGTTACATGCATTTGAATGGGGAACTCGACCGAAACAAAGTATAGGTTTTCATTATGTGAATAACTTGGAAATCTTAGCTCAAACAGCTGCAAAACCTGTTTTCCCAGCACGGGAACCTTGAGTTCTATAAGATAAAGCCATAAACATGTGTATCCGAGTCTTCTATCAAAAGTTACAGCTATTCATATGAAGTTGTACAAAAACGCTTTCTTTCGCCAAGACAGTGCGTTTCTCACTGTTACATGCATTTGAATGGGGAACTCGACCGAAACAAATTATAGGTTTTCATTATGTGAATAACTTGGAAATCTTAGCTCAAACAGCTGCAAAACCTGTTTGCCCAGCACGGGAACCTTGAGTTCTATAAGATAAAGCCATAAACATGTGTAACCGAGTCTTCTATCAAAAGTTACAGCTATTCATATGAAGTTGTACAAAAACGCTTTCTTTCGCCAAGACAGTGCGTTTCTCACTGTTACATGCATTTGAATGGGGAACTCGACCGAAACAAAGTATAGGTTTTCATTATGTGAATAACTTGGAAATCTTAGCTCAAACAGCTGCAAAACCTGTTTGCCCAGCACGGGGACCTTGAGTTTTATAATATAAGGCCATAAACATGTTTGTCTGAGTCTTCTATCAAAAGTTACAGCTATTTCTATGAAGTTGTACAAAAACGCTTAATTTCGCCAAGACAGTGCGTTTCTCACTGTTACATGCATTTGAATGGGGAACTCGACCGAAACAAAGTATAGGTTTTCATTATGTGAATAACTTGGAAATCTTAGCTCAAACAGCTGCAAAACCTGTTTTCCCAGCACGGGAACCTTGAGTTCTATAAGATAAAGCCATAAACATGTGTAACCGAGTCTTCTATCAAAAGTTACAGCTATTCATATGAAGTTGTACAAAAACGCTTTCTTTCGCCAAGACAGTGCGTTTCTCACTGTTACATGCATTTGAATGGGGAACTCGACCGAAACAAAGTATAGGTTTTCATTATGTGAATAACTTGGAAATCTTAGCTCAAACAGCTGCAAAACCTGTTTTCCCAGCACGGGAACCTTGAGTTCTATAAGATAAAGCCATAAACATGTGTATCCGAGTCTTCTATCAAAAGTTACAGCTATTCATATGAAGTTGTACAAAAACGCTTTCTTTCGCCAAGACAGTGCGTTTCTCACTGTTACATGCATTTGAATGGGGAACTCGACCGAAACAAAGTATAGGTTTTCATTATGTGAATAACTTGGAAATCTTAGCTCAAACAGCTGCAAAACCTGTTTTCCCAGCACGGGAACCTTGAGTTCTATAAGATAAAGCCATAAACATGTGTATCCGAGGCTTCTATCAAAAGTTACAGCTATTTCTATGAAGTTGTACAAAAACGCTTTCTTTCGCCAAGACAGTGCGTTTCTCACTGTTACATGCATTTGAATGGGGAACTCGACCGAAACAAAGTATAGGTTTTCATTATGTGAATAACTTGGAAATCTTAGCTCAAACAGCTGCAAAACCTGTTTTCCCAGCACGGGAACCTTGAGTTCTATAAGATAAAGCCATAAACATGTGTATCCGAGTCTTCTATCAAAAGTTACAGCTATTCATATGAAGTTGTACAAAAACGCTTTCTTTCGCCAAGACAGTGCGTTTCTCACTGTTACATGCATTTGAATGGGGAACTCGACCGAAACAAAGTATAGGTTTTCATTATGTGAATAACTTGGAAATCTTAGCTCAAACAGCTGCAAAACCTGTTTTCCCAGCACGGGAACCTTGAGTTCTATAAGATAAAGCCATAAACATGTGTATCCGAGTCTTCTATCAAAAGTTACAGCTATTCATATGAAGTTGTACAAAAACGCTTTCTTTCGCCAAGACAGTGCGTTTCTCACTGTTACATGCATTTGAATGGGGAACTCGACCGAAACAAAGTATAGGTTTTCATTATGTGAATAACTTGGAAATCTTAGCTCAAACAGCTGCAAAACCTGTTTGCCCAGCACGGGAACCTTGAGTTCTATAAGATAAAGCCATAAACATGTGTATCCGAGTCTTCTATCAAAAGTTACAGCTATTTCTATGAAGTTGTACAAAAACGCTTAATTTCGCCAAGACAGTGCGTTTCTCACTGTTACATGCATTTGAATGGGGAACTCGACCGAAACAAAGTATAGGTTTTCATTATGTGAATAACTTGGAAATCTTAGCTCAAACAGCTGCAAAACCTGTTTTCCCAGCACGGAGACCTTGAGTTCTATAATATAAGGCCATAAACATGTTTGTCTGAGTCTTCTATCAAAAGTTACAGCTATTTCTATGAAGTTGTACAAAAACGCTTTCTTTCGCCAAGACAGTGCGTTTCTCACTGTTACATGCATTTGAATGGGGAACTCGACCGAAACAAAGTATAGGTTTTCATTATGTGAATAACTTGGAAATCTTAGCTCAAACAGCTGCAAAACCTGTTTTCCCAGCACGGGAACCTTGAGTTCTATAAGATAAAGCCATAAACATGTGTATCCGAGTCTTCTATCAAAAGTTACAGCTATTCATATGAAGTTGTACAAAAACGCTTTCTTTCGCCAAGACAGTGCGTTTCTCACTGTTACATGCATTTGAATGGGGAACTCGACCGAAACAAAGTATAGGTTTTCATTATGTGAATAACTTGGAAATCTTAGCTCAAACAGCTGCAAAACCTGTTTTCCCAGCACGGGGACCTTGAGTTCTATAATATAAGGCCATAAACATGTTTGTCTGAGTCTTCTATCAAAAGTTACAGCTATTTCTATGAAGTTGTACAAAAACGCTTTCTTTCGCCAAGACAGTGCGTTTCTCACTGTTACATGCATTTGAATGGGGAACTCGACCGAAACAAAGTATAGGTTTTCATTATGTGAATAACTTGGAAATCTTAGCTCAAACAGCTGCAAAACCTGTTTTCCCAGCACGGGAACCTTGAGTTCTATAAGATAAAGCCATAAACATGTGTATCCGAGTCTTCTATCAAAAGTTACAGCTATTCATATGAAGTTGTACAAAAACGCTTTCTTTCGCCAAGACAGTGCGTTTCTCACTGTTACATGCATTTGAATGGGGAACTCGACCGAAACAAAGTATAGGTTTTCATTATGTGAATAACTTGGAAATCTTAGCTCAAACAGCTGCAAAACCTGTTTTCCCAGCACGGGAACCTTGAGTTCTATAAGATAAAGCCATAAACATGTGTATCCGAGGCTTCTATCAAAAGTTACAGCTATTTCTATGAAGTTGTACAAAAACGCTTTCTTTCGCCAAGACAGTGCGTTTCTCACTGTTACATGCATTTGAATGGGGAACTCGACCGAAACAAAGTATAGGTTTTCATTATGTGAATAACTTGGAAATCTTAGCTCAAACAGCTGCAAAACCTGTTTTCCCAGCACGGGAACCTTGAGTTCTATAAGATAAAGCCATAAACATGTGTATCCGAGTCTTCTATCAAAAGTTACAGCTATTCATATGAAGTTGTACAAAAACGCTTTCTTTCGCCAAGACAGTGCGTTTCTCACTGTTACATGCATTTGAATGGGGAACTCGACCGAAACAAAGTATAGGTTTTCATTATGTGAATAACTTGGAAATCTTAGCTCAAACAGCTGCAAAACCTGTTTTCCCAGCACGGGAACCTTGAGTTCTATAAGATAAAGCCATAAACATGTGTATCCGAGTCTTCTATCAAAAGTTACAGCTATTCATATGAAGTTGTACAAAAACGCTTTCTTTCGCCAAGACAGTGCGTTTCTCACTGTTACATGCATTTGAATGGGGAACTCGACCGAAACAAAGTATAGGTTTTCATTATGTGAATAACTTGGAATTCTTAGCTCAAACAGCTGCAAAACCTGTTTTCCCAGCACGGGGACCTTGAGTTCTATAATATAAGGCCATAAACATGTTTGTCTGAGTCTTCTATCAAAAGTTACAGCTATTTCTATGAAGTTGTACAAAAACGCTTTCTTTCGCCAAGACAGTGCGTTTCTCACTGTTACATGCATTTGAATGGGGAACTCGACCGAAACAAAGTATAGGTTTTCATTATGTGAATAACTTGGAAATCTTAGCTCAAACAGCTGCAAAACCTGTTTGCCCAGCACGGGAACCTTGAGTTCTATAAGATAAAGCCATAAACATGTGTATCCGAGTCTTCTATCAAAAGTTACAGCTATTTCTATGAAGTTGTACAAAAACGCTTAATTTCGCCAAGACAGTGCGTTTCTCACTGTTACATGCATTTGAATGGGGAACTCGACCGAAACAAAGTATAGGTTTTCATTATGTGAATAACTTGGAAATCTTAGCTCAAACAGCTGCAAAACCTGTTTTCCCAGCACGGAGACCTTGAGTTCTATAATATAAGGCCATAAACATGTTTGTCTGAGTCTTCTATCAAAAGTTACAGCTATTTCTATGAAGTTGTACAAAAACGCTTTCTTTCGCCAAGACAGTGCGTTTCTCACTGTTACATGCATTTGAATGGGGAACTCGACCGAAACAAAGTATAGGTTTTCATTATGTGAATAACTTGGAAATCTTAGCTCAAACAGCTGCAAAACCTGTTTTCCCAGCACGGGAACCTTGAGTTCTATAAGATAAAGCCATAAACATGTGTATCCGAGTCTTCTATCAAAAGTTACAGCTATTCATATGAAGTTGTACAAAAACGCTTTCTTTCGCCAAGACAGTGCGTTTCTCACTGTTACATGCATTTGAATGGGGAACTCGACCGAAACAAAGTATAGGTTTTCATTATGTGAATAACTTGGAAATCTTAGCTCAAACAGCTGCAAAACCTGTTTTCCCAGCACGGGGACCTTGAGTTCTATAATATAAGGCCATAAACATGTTTGTCTGAGTCTTCTATCAAAAGTTACAGCTATTTCTATGAAGTTGTACAAAAACGCTTTCTTTCGCCAAGACAGTGCGTTTCTCACTGTTACATGCATTTGAATGGGGAACTCGACCGAAACAAAGTATAGGTTTTCATTATGTGAATAACTTGGAAATCTTAGCTCAAACAGCTGCAAAACCTGTTTGCCCAGCACGGGAACCTTGAGTTCAATAAGATAAAGCCATAAACATGTGTATCCGAGTCTTCTATCAAAAGTTACAGCTATTCATATGAAGTTGTACAAAAACGCTTTCTTTCGCCAAGACAGTGCGTTTCTCACTGTTACATGCATTTGAATGGGGAACTCGACCGAAACAAAGTATAGGTTTTCATTATGTGAATAACTTGGAAATCTTAGCTCAAACAGCTGCAAAACCTGTTTGCCCAGCACGGGAACCTTGAGTTCTATAAGATAAGGCCATAAACATGTTTGTCTGAGTCTTCTATCAAAAGTTACAGCTATTTCTATGAAGTTGTACAAAAACGCTTTCTTTCGCCAAGACAGTGCGTTTCTCACTGTTACATGCATTTGAATGGGGAACTCGACCGAAACAAAGTATAGGTTTTCATTATGTGAATAACTTGGAAATCTTAGCTCAAACAGCTGCAAAACCTGTTTGCCCAGCACGGGAACCTTGAGTTCTATAAGATAAAGCCATAAACATGTGTATCCGAGGCTTCTATCAAAAGTTACAGCTATTCATATGAAGTTGTACAAAAACGCTTTCTTTCGCCAAGACAGTGCGTTTCTCACTGTTACATGCATTTGAATGGGGAACTCGACCGAAACAAAGTATAGGTTTTCATTATGTGAATAACTTGGAAATCTTAGCTCAAACAGCTGCAAAACCTGTTTGCCCAGCACGGGAACCTTGAGTTCTATAAGATAAAGCCATAAACATGTGTATCTGAGGCTTCTATCAAAAGTTACAGCTATTCATATGAAGTTGTACAAAAACGCTTTCTTTCGCCAAGACAGTGCGTTTCTCACTGTTACATGCATTTGAATGGGGAACTCGACCGAAACAAAGTATAGGTTTTCATTATGTGAATAACTTGGAAATCTTAGCTCAAACAGCTGCAAAACCTGTTTGCCCAGCACGGGAACCTTGAGTTCTATAAGATAAAGCCATAAACATGTGTATCCGAGGCTTCTATCAAAAGTTACAGCTATTTCTATGAAGTTGTACAAAAACGCTTTCTTTCGCCAAGACAGTGCGTTTCTCACTGTTACATGCATTTGAATGGGGAACTCGACCGAAACAAAGTATAGGTTTTCATTATGTGAATAACTTGGAAATCTTAGCTCAAACAGCTGCAAAACCTGTTTTCCCAGCACGGGAACCTTGAGTTCTATAAGATAAAGCCATAAACATGTGTATCCGAGTCTTCTATCAAAAGTTACAGCTATTTCTATGAAGTTGTACAAAAACGCTTTCTTTCGCCAAGACAGTGCGTTTCTCACTGTTACATGCATTTGAATGGGGAACTCGACCGAAACAAAGTATAGGTTTTCATTATGTGAATAACTTGGAAATCTTAGCTCAAACAGCTGCAAAACCTGTTTTCCCAGCACGGAGACCTTGAGTTCTATAATATAAGGCCATAAACATGTTTGTCTGAGTCTTCTATCAAAAGTTACAGCTATTTCTATGAAGTTGTACAAAAACGCTTTCTTTCGCCAAGACAGTGCGTTTCTCACTGTTACATGCATTTGAATGGGGAACTCGACCGAAACAAAGTATAGGTTTTCATTATGTGAATAACTTGGAAATCTTAGCTCAAACAGCTGCAAAACCTGTTTTCCCAGCACGGGAACCTTGAGTTCTATAAGATAAAGCCATAAACATGTGTATCCGAGTCTTCTATCAAAAGTTACAGCTATTCATATGAAGTTGTACAAAAACGCTTTCTTTCGCCAAGACAGTGCGTTTCTCACTGTTACATGCATTTGAATGGGGAACTCGACCGAAACAAAGTATAGGTTTTCATTATGTGAATAACTTGGAAATCTTAGCTCAAACAGCTGCAAAACCTGTTTTCCCAGCACGGGAACCTTGAGTTCTATAAGATAAAGCCATAAACATGTGTATCCGAGGCTTCTATCAAAAGTTACAGCTATTTCTATGAAGTTGTACAAAAACGCTTTCTTTCGCCAAGACAGTGCGTTTCTCACTGTTACATGCATTTGAATGGGGAACTCGACCGAAACAAAGTATAGGTTTTCATTATGTGAATAACTTGGAAATCTTAGCTCAAACAGCTGCAAAACCTGTTTTCCCAGCACGGGGACCTTGAGTTCTATAATATAAGGCCATAAACATGTTTGTCTGAGTCTTCTATCAAAAGTTACAGCTATTTCTATGAAGTTGTACAAAAACGCTTTCTTTCACCAAGACAGTGCGTTTCTCACTGTTACATGCATTTGAATGGGGAACTCGACCGAAACAAAGTATAGGTTTTCATTATGTGAATAACTTGGAAATCTTAGCTCAAACAGCTGCAAAACCTGTTTTCCCAGCACGGGAACCTTGAGTTCTATAAGATAAAGCCATAAACATGTGTATCCGAGTCTTCTATCAAAAGTTACAGCTATTCATATGAAGTTGTACAAAAACGCTTTCTTTCGCCAAGACAGTGCGTTTCTCACTGTTACATGCATTTGAATGGGGAACTCGACCGAAACAAAGTATAGGTTTTCATTATGTGAATAACTTGGAATTCTTAGCTCAAACAGCTGCAAAACCTGTTTTCCCAGCACGGGGACCTTGAGTTCTATAATATAAGGCCATAAACATGTTTGTCTGAGTCTTCTATCAAAAGTTACAGCTATTTCTATGAAGTTGTACAAAAACGCTTTCTTTCGCCAAGACAGTGCGTTTCTCACTGTTACATGCATTTGAATGGGGAACTCGACCGAAACAAAGTATAGGTTTTCATTATGTGAATAACTTGGAAATCTTAGCTCAAACAGCTGCAAAACCTGTTTGCCCAGCACGGGAACCTTGAGTTCTATAAGATAAAGCCATAAACATGTGTATCCGAGTCTTCTATCAAAAGTTACAGCTATTCATATGAAGTTGTACAAAAACGCTTTCTTTCGCCAAGACAGTGCGTTTCTCACTGTTACATGCATTTGAATGGGGAACTCGACCGAAACAAAGTATAGGTTTTCATTATGTGAATAACTTGGAAATCTTAGCTCAAACAGCTGCAAAACCTGTTTTCCCAGCACGGGAACCTTGAGTTCTATAAGATAAAGCCATAAACATGCGTATCCGAGTCTTCTATCAAAAGTTACAGCTATTTCTATGAAGTTGTACAAAAACGCTTAATTTCGCCAAGACAGTGCGTTTCTCACTGTTACATGCATTTGAATGGGGAACTCGACCGAAACAAAGTATAGGTTTTCATTATGTGAATAACTTGGAAATCTTAGCTCAAACAGCTGCAAAACCTGTTTTCCCAGCACGGAGACCTTGAGTTCTATAATATAAGGCCATAAACATGTTTGTCTGAGTCTTCTATCAAAAGTTACAGCTATTTCTATGAAGTTGTACAAAAACGCTTTCTTTCGCCAAGACAGTGCGTTTCTCACTGTTACATGCATTTGAATGGGGAACTCGACCGAAACAAAGTATAGGTTTTCATTATGTGAATAACTTGGAAATCTTAGCTCAAACAGCTGCAAAACCTGTTTTCCCAGCACGGGAACCTTGAGTTCTATAAGATAAAGCCATAAACATGTGTATCCGAGGCTTCTATCAAAAGTTACAGCTATTTCTATGAAGTTGTACAAAAACGCTTTCTTTCGCCAAGACAGTGCGTTTCTCACTGTTACATGCATTTGAATGGGGAACTCGACCGAAACAAAGTATAGGTTTTCATTATGTGAATAACTTGGAAATCTTAGCTCAAACAGCTGCAAAACCTGTTTTCCCAGCACGGGAACCTTGAGTTCTATAATATAAAGCCATAAACATGTGTATCCGAGTCTTCTATCAAAAGTTACAGCTATTCATATGAAGTTGTACAAAAACGCTTTCTTTCGCCAAGACAGTGCGTTTCTCACTGTTACATGCATTTGAATGGGGAACTCGACCGAAACAAAGTATAGGTTTTCATTATGTGAATAACTTGGAAATCTTAGCTCAAACAGCTGCAAAACCTGTTTGCCCAGCACGGGAACCTTGAGTTCTATAAGATAAAGCCATAAACATGTTTGTCTTAGTCTTCTATCAAAAGTTACAGCTATTTCTATGAAGTTGTACAAAAACGCTTTCTTTCGCCAAGACAGTGCGTTTCTCACTGTTACATGCATTTGAATGGGGAACTCGACCGAAACAAAGTATAGGTTTTCATTATGTGAATAACTTGGAAATCTTAGCTCAAACAGCTGCAAAACCTGTTTTCCCAGCACGGGGACCTTGAGTTCTATAAGATAAAGCCATAAACATGTGTATCCGAGGCTTCTATCAAAAGTTACAGCTATTCATATGAAGTTGTACAAAAACGCGTTCTTTCGCCAAGACAGTGCGTTTCTCACTGTTACATGCATTTGAATGGGGAACTTGACCGAAACAAAGTATAGGTTTTCATTATGTGAATAACTTGGAATTCTTAGCTCAAACAGCTGCAAAACCTGTTTTCCCAGCACGGGGACCTTGAGTTCTATAAGATAAAGCCATAAACATGTGTATCCGAGTCTTCTATCAAAAGTTACAGCTATTTCTATGAAGTTGTACAAAAACGCTTTCTTTCGCCAAGACAGTGCGTTTCTCACTGTTACATGCATTTGAATGGGGAACTCGACCGAAACAAAGTATAGGTTTTCATTATGTGAATAACTTGGAAATCTTAGCTCAAACAGCTGCAAAACCTGTTTTCCCAGCACGGGAACCTTGAGTTCTATAAGATAAAGCCATAAACATGTGTATCCGAGTCTTCTATCAAAAGTTACAGCTATTCATATGAAGTTGTACAAAAACGCTTTCTTTCGCCAAGACAGTGCGTTTCTCACTTTTACATGCATTTGAATGGGGAACTCGACCGAAACAAAGTATAGGTTTTCATTATGTGAATAACTTGGAAATCTTAGCTCAAACAGCTGCAAAACCTGTTTTCCCAGCACGGAGACCTTGAGTTCTATAATATAAGGCCATAAACATGTTTGTCTGAGTCTTCTATCAAAAGTTACAGCTATTTCTATGAAGTTGTACAAAAACGCTTTCTTTCGCCAAGACAGTGCGTTTCTCACTGTTACATGCATTTGAATGGGGAACTCGACCGAAACAAAGTATAGGTTTTCATTATGTGAATAACTTGGAAATCTTAGCTCAAACAGCTGCAAAACCTGTTTTCCCAGCACGGGGACCTTGAGTTCTATAAGATAAAGCCATAAACATGTGTATCCGAGGCTTCTATCAAAAGTTACAGCTATTCATATGAAGTTGTACAAAAACGCGTTCTTTCGCCAAGACAGTGCGTTTCTCACTGTTACATGCATTTGAATGGGGAACTCGACCGAAACAAAGTATAGGTTTTCATTATGTGAATAACTTGGAATTCTTAGCTCAAACAGCTGCAAAACCTGTTTTCCCAGCACGGGGACCTTGAGTTCTATAATATAAGGCCATAAACATGTTTGTCTGAGTCTTCTATCAAAAGTTACAGCTATTTCTATGAAGTTGTATAAAAACGCTTTCTTTCGCCAAGACAGTGCGTTTCTCACTGTTACATGCATTTGAATGGGGAACTCGACCGAAACAAAGTATAGGTTTTCATTATGTGAATAACTTGGAAATCTTAGCTCAAACAGCTGCAAAACCTGTTTGCCCAGCACGGGAACCTTGAGTTCTATAAGATAAAGCCATAAACATGTTTGTCTTAGTCTTCTATCAAAAGTTACAGCTATTTCTATGAAGTTGTACAAAAACGCTTTCTTTCGCCAAGACAGTGCGTTTCTCACTGTTACATGCATTTGAATGGGGAACTCGACCGAAACAAAGTATAGGTTTTCATTATGTGAATAACTTGGAAATCTTAGCTCAAACAGCTGCAAAACCTGTTTTCCCAGCACGGAGACCTTGAGTTCTATAATATAAGGCCATAAACATGTTTGTCTGAGTCTTCTATCAAAAGTTACAGCTATTTCTATGAAGTTGTACAAAAACGCTTTCTTTCGCCAAGACAGTGCGTTTCTCACTGTTACATGCATTTGAATGGGGAACTCGACCGAAACAAAGTATAGGTTTTCATTATGTGAATAACTTGGAAATCTTAGCTCAAACAGCTGCAAAACCTGTTTTCCCAGCACGGGGACCTTGAGTTCTATAAGATAAAGCCATAAACATGTGTATCCGAGTCTTCTATCAAAAGTTACAGCTATTCATATGAAGTTGTACAAAAACGCGTTCTTTCGCCAAGACAGTGCGTTTCTCACTGTTACATGCATTTGAATGGGGAACTCGACCGAAACAAAGTATAGGTTTTCATTATGTGAATAACTTGGAATTCTTAGCTCAAACAGCTGCAAAACCTGTTTTCCCAGCACGGGGACCTTGAGTTCTATAAGATAAAGCCATAAACATGTGTATCCGAGTCTTCTATCAAAAGTTACAGCTATTTCTATGAAGTTGTACAAAAACGCTTTCTTTCGCCAAGACAGTGCGTTTCTCACTGTTACATGCATTTGAATGGGGAACTCGACCGAAACAAAGTATAGGTTTTCATTATGTGAATAACTTGGAAATCTTAGCTCAAACAGCTGCAAAACCTGTTTTCCCAGCACGGGAACCTTGAGTTCTATAAGATAAAGCCATAAACATGTGTATCCGAGTCTTCTATCAAAAGTTACAGCTATTCATATGAAGTTGTACAAAAACGCTTTCTTTCGCCAAGACAGTGCGTTTCTCACTGTTACATGCATTTGAATGGGGAACTCGACCGAAACAAAGTATAGGTTTTCATTATGTGAATAACTTGGAAATCTTAGCTCAAACAGCTGCAAAACCTGTTTTCCCAGCACGGAGACCTTGAGTTCTATAATATAAGGCCATAAACATGTTTGTCTGAGTCTTCTATCAAAAGTTACAGCTATTTCTATGAAGTTGTACAAAAACGCTTTCTTTCGCCAAGACAGTGCGTTTCTCACTGTTACATGCATTTGAATGGGGAACTCGACCGAAACAAAGTATAGGTTTTCATTATGTGAATAACTTGGAAATCTTAGCTCAAACAGCTGCAAAACCTGTTTTCCCAGCACGGGAACCTTGAGTTCTATAAGATAAAGCCATAAACATGTGTATCCGAGTCTTCTATCAAAAGTTACAGCTATTCATATGAAGTTGTACAAAAACGCTTTCTTTCGCCAAGACAGTGCGTTTCTCACTGTTACATGCATTTGAATGGGGAACTCGACCGAAACAAAGTATAGGTTTTCATTATGTGAATAACTTGGAAATCTTAGCTCAAACAGCTGCAAAACCTGTTTTCCCAGCACGGGAACCTTGAGTTCTATAAGATAAAGCCATAAACATGTGTATCCGAGTCTTCTATCAAAAGTTACAGCTATTTCTATGAAGTTGTACAAAAACGCTTAATTTCGCCAAGACAGTGCGTTTCTCACTGTTACATGCATTTGAATGGGGAACTCGACCGAAACAAAGTATAGGTTTTCATTATGTGAATAACTTGGAAATCTTAGCTCAAACAGCTGCAAAACCTGTTTTCCCAGCACGGAGACCTTGAGTTCTATAATATAAGGCCATAAACATGTTTGTCTGAGTCTTCTATCAAAAGTTACAGCTATTTCTATGAAGTTGTACAAAAACGCTTTCTTTCGCCAAGACAGTGCGTTTCTCACTGTTACATGCATTTGAATGGGGAACTCGACCGAAACAAAGTATAGGTTTTCATTATGTGAATAACTTGGAAATCTTAGCTCAAACAGCTGCAAAACCTGTTTTCCCAGCACGGGAACCTTGAGTTCTATAAGATAAAGCCATAAACATGTGTATCCGAGTCTTCTATCAAAGGTTACAGCTATTCATATGAAGTTGTACAAAAACGCTTTCTTTCGCCAAGACAGTGCGTTTCTCACTGTTACATGCATTTGAATGGGGAACTCGACCGAAACAAAGTATAGGTTTTCATTATGTGAATAACTTGGAAATCTTAGCTCAAACAGCTGCAAAACCTGTTTTCCCAGCACGGAGACCTTGAGTTCTATAATATAAGGCCATAAACATGTTTGTCTGAGTCTTCTATCAAAAGTTACAGCTATTTCTATGAAGTTGTACAAAAACGCTTTCTTTCGCCAAGACAGTGCGTTTCTCACTGTTACATGCATTTGAATGGGGAACTCGACCGAAACAAAGTATAGGTTTTCATTATGTGAATAACTTGGAAATCTTAGCTCAAACAGCTGCAAAACCTGTTTTCCCAGCACGGGAACCTTGAGTTCTATAAGATAAAGCCATAAACATGTGTATCCGAGTCTTCTATCAAAAGTTACAGCTATTCATATGAAGTTGTACAAAAACGCTTTCTTTCGCCAAGACAGTGCGTTTCTCACTGTTACATGCATTTGAATGGGGAACTCGACCGAAACAAAGTATAGGTTTTCATTATGTGAATAACTTGGAAATCTTAGCTCAAACAGCTGCAAAACCTGTTTTCCCAGCACGGAGACCTTGAGTTCTATAATATAAGGCCATAAACATGTTTGTCTGAGTCTTCTATCAAAAGTTACAGCTATTCATATGAAGTTGTACAAAAACGCTTTCTTTCGCCAAGACAGTGCGTTTCTCACTGTTACATGCATTTGAATGGGGAACTCGACCGAAACAAAGTATAGGTTTTCATTATGTGAATAACTTGGAAATCTTAGCTCAAACAGCTGCAAAACCTGTTTTCCCAGCACGGGAACCTTGAGTTCTATAAGATAAAGCCATAAACATGTGTATCCGAGTTTTCTATCAAAAATTACAGCTATTCATATGAAGTTGTACAAAAACTCTTTCTTTCGCCAAGACAGTGCGTTTCTCACTGTTACATGCATTTGAATGGGGAACTCGACCGAAACAAAGTATAGGTTTTCATTATGTGAATAACTTGGAAATCTTAGCTCAAACAGCTGCAAAACCTGTTTTCCCAGCACGGGAACCTTGAGTTCTATAAGATAAAGCCATAAACATGTGTATCCGAGTCTTCTATCAAAGGTTACAGCTATTCATATGAAGGTGTACAAAAACGCTTTCTTTCGCCAAGACAGTGCGTTTCTCACTGTTACATGCATTTGAATGGGGAACTCGACCGAAACAAAGTATAGGTTTTCATTATGTGAATAACTTGGAAATCTTAGCTCAAACAGCTGCAAAACCTGTTTTCCCAGCACGGAGACCTTGAGTTCTATAATATAAGGCCATAAACATGTTTGTCTGAGTCTTCTATCAAAAGTTACAGCTATTTCTATGAAGTTGTACAAAAACGCTTAATTTCGCCAAGACAGTGCGTTTCTCACTGTTACATGCATTTGAATGGGGAACTCGACCGAAACAAAGTATAGGTTTTCATTATGTGAATAACTTGGAAATCTTAGCTCAAACAGCTGCAAAACCTGTTTTCCCAGCACGGGAACCTTGAGTTCTATAAGATAAAGCCATAAACATGTGTATCCGAGTCTTCTATCAAAAGTTACAGCTATTCATATGAAGTTGTACAAAAACGCTTTCTTTCGCCAAGACAGTGCGTTTCTCACTGTTACATGCATTTGAATGGGGAACTCGACCGAAACAAAGTATAGGTTTTCATTATGTGAATAACTTGGAAATCTTAGCTCAAACAGCTGCAAAACCTGTTTTCCCAGCACGGAGACCTTGAGTTCTATAATATAAGGCCATAAACATGTTTGTCTGAGTCTTCTATCAAAAGTTACAGCTATTCATATGAAGTTGTACAAAAACGCTTTCTTTCGCCAAGACAGTGCGTTTCTCACTGTTACATGCATTTGAATGGGGAACTCGACCGAAACAAAGTATAGGTTTTCATTATGTGAATAACTTGGAAATCTTAGCTCAAACAGCTGCAAAACCTGTTTTCCCAGCACGGGAACCTTGAGTTCTATAAGATAAAGCCATAAACATGTGTATCCGAGTCTTCTATCAAAAGTTACAGCTATTTCTATGAAGTTGTACAAAAACGCTTTCTTTCGCCAAGACAGTGCGTTTCTCACTGTTACATGCATTTGAATGGGGAACTCGACCGAAACAAAGTATAGGTTTTCATTATGTGAATAACTTGGAAATCTTAGCTCAAACAGCTGCAAAACCTGTTTTCCCAGCACGGGAACCTTGAGTTCTATAAGATAAAGCCATAAACATGTGTATCCGAGTCTTCTATCAAAAGTTACAGCTATTCATATGAAGTTGTACAAAAACGCTTTCTTTCGCCAAGACAGTGCGTTTCTCACTGTTACATGCATTTGAATGGGGAACTCGACCGAAACAAATTATAGGTTTTCATTATGTGAATAACTTGGAAATCTTAGCTCAAACAGCTGCAAAACCTGTTTTCCCAGCACGGGAACCTTGAGTTCTATAAGATAAAGCCATAAACATGTGTATCCGAGTCTTCTATCAAAAGTTACAGCTATTCATATGAAGTTGTACAAAAACGCTTTCTTTCGCCAAGACAGTGCGTTTCTCACTGTTACATGCATTTGAATGGGGAACTCGACCGAAACAAAGTATAGGTTTTCATTATGTGAATAACTTGGAAATCTTAGCTCAAACAGCTGCAAAACCTGTTTGCCCCAGCACGGAGACCTTGAGTTCTATAATATAAGGCCATAAACATGTTTGTCTGAGTCTTCTATCAAAAGTTACAGCTATTCATATGAAGTTGTACAAAAACGCTTTCTTTCGCCAAGACAGTGCGTTTCTCACTGTTACATGCATTTGAATGGGGAACTCGACCGAAACAAAGTATAGGTTTTCATTATGTGAATAACTTGGAAATCTTAGCTCAAACAGCTGCAAAACCTGTTTTCCCAGCACGGAGACCTTGAGTTCTATAATATAAGGCCATAAACATGTGTATCCGAGTCTTCTATCAAAAGTTACAGCTATTTCTATGAAGTTGTACAAAAACGCTTTCTTTCGCCAAGACAGTGCGTTTCTCACTGTTACATGCATTTGAATGGGGAACTCGACCGAAACAAATTATAGGTTTTCATTATGTGAATAACTTGGAAATCTTAGCTCAAACAGCTGCAAAACCTGTTTTCCCAGCACGGGAACCTTGAGTTCTATAAGATAAAGCCATAAACATGTGTAACCGAGTCTTCTATCAAAAGTTACAGCTATTCATATGAAGTTGTACAAAAACGCTTTCTTTCGCCAAGACAGTGCGTTTCTCACTGTTACATGCATTTGAATGGGGAACTCGACCGAAACAAAGTATAGGTTTTCATTATGTGAATAACTTGGAAATCTTAGCTCAAACAGCTGCAAAACCTGTTTGCCCCAGCACGGAGACCTTGAGTTCTATAATATAAGGCCATAAACATGTTTGTCTGAGTCTTCTATCAAAAGTTACAGCTATTCATATGAAGTTGTACAAAAACGCTTTCTTTCGCCAAGACAGTGCGTTTCTCACTGTTACATGCATTTGAATGGGGAACTCGACCGAAACAAAGTATAGGTTTTCATTATGTGAATAACTTGGAAATCTTAGCTCAAACAGCTGCAAAACCTGTTTTCCCAGCACGGGAACCTTGAGTTCTATAAGATAAAGCCATAAACATGTGTATCCGAGTCTTCTATCAAAAGTTACAGCTATTCATATGAAGTTGTACAAAAACGCTTTCTTTCGCCAAGACAGTGCGTTTCTCACTGTTACATGCATTTGAATGGGGAACTCGACCGAAACAAAGTATAGGTTTTCATTATGTGAATAACTTGGAAATCTTAGCTCAAACAGCTGCAAAACCTGTTTTCCCAGCACGGAGATCTTGAGTTCTATAATATAAGGCCATAAACATGTTTGTCTGAGTCTTCTATCAAAAGTTACAGCTATTTCTATGAAGTTGTACAAAAACGCTTAATTTCGCCAAGACAGTGCGTTTCTCACTGTTACATGCATTTGAATGGGGAACTCGACCGAAACAAAGTATAGGTTTTCATTATGTGAATAACTTGGAAATCTTAGCTCAAACAGCTGCAAAACCTGTTTTCCCAGCACGGAGACCTTGAGTTCTATAATATAAGGCCATAAACATGTTTGTCTGAGTCTTCTATCAAAAGTTACAGCTATTTCTATGAAGTTGTACAAAAACGCTTTCTTTCGCCAAGACAGTGCGTTTCTCACTGTTACATGCATTTAAATGGGGAACTCGACCGAAACAAAGTATAGGTTTTCATTATGTGAATAACTTGGAAATCTTAGCTCAAACAGCTGCAAAACCTGTTTTCCCAGCACGGGAACCTTGAGTTCTATAATATAAGGCCATAAACATGTTTGTCTGAGTCTTCTATCAAAAGTTACAGCTATTTCTATGAAGTTGTACAAAAACGCTTTCTTTCGCCAAGACAGTGCGTTTCTCACTGTTACATGCATTTGAATGGGGAACTCGACCGAAACAAAGTATAGGTTTTCATTATGTGAATAACTTGGAAATCTTAGCTCAAACAGCTGCAAAACCTGTTTGCCCAGCACGGGAACCTTGAGTTCTATAAGATAAAGCCATAAACATGTGTATCCGAGTCTTCTATCAAAAGTTACAGCTATTCATATGAAGTTGTACAAAAACGCTTTCTTTCGCCAAGACAGTGCGTTTCTCACTGTTACATGCATTTGAATGGGGAACTCGACCGAAACAAAGTATAGGTTTTCATTATGTGAATAACTTGGAAATCTTAGCTCAAACAGCTGCAAAACCTGTTTTCCCAGCACGGGGACCTTGAGTTCTATAATATAAGGCCATAAACATGTTTGTCTGAGTCTTCTATCAAAAGTTACAGCTATTTCTATGAAGTTGTACAAAAATGCTTAATTTCGCCAAGACAGTGCGTTTCTCACTGTTACATGCATTTGAATGGGGAACTCGACCGAAACAAAGTATAGGTTTTCATTATGTGAATAACTTGGAAATCTTAGCTCAAACAGCTGCAAAACCTGTTTTCCCAGCACGGGAACCTTGAGTTCTATAAGATAAAGCCATAAACATGTGTATCCGAGTCTTCTATCAAAAGTTACAGCTATTCATATGAAGTTGTACAAAAACGCTTTCTTTCGCCAAGACAGTGCGTTTCTCACTGTTACATGCATTTGAATGGGGAACTCGACCGAAACAAAGTATAGGTTTTCATTATGTGAATAACTTGGAAATCTTAGCTCAAACAGCTGCAAAACCTGTTTTCCCAGCACGGAGACCTTGAGTTCTATAATATAAGGCCATAAACATGTTTGTCTGAGTCTTCTATCAAAAGTTACAGCTATTTCTATGAAGTTGTACAAAAACGCTTAATTTCGCCAAGACAGTGCGTTTCTCACTGTTACATGCATTTGAATGGGGAACTCGACCGAAACAAATTATAGGTTTTCATTATGTGAATAACTTGGAAATCTTAGCTCAAACAGCTGCAAAACCTGTTTTCCCAGCACGGGAACCTTGAGTTCTATAAGATAAAGCCATAAACATGTGTATCCGAGTCTTCTATCAAAAGTTACAGCTATTCATATGAAGTTGTACAAAAACGCTTTCTTTCGCCAAGACAGTGCGTTTCTCACTGTTACATGCATTTGAATGGGGAACTCGACCGAAACAAAGTATAGGTTTTCATTATGTGAATAACTTGGAAATCTTAGCTCAAACAGCTGCAAAACCTGTTTTCCCAGCACGGGAACCTTGAGTTCTATAAGATAAAGCCATAAACATGTGTATCCGAGTCTTCTATCAAAAGTTACAGCTATTCATATGAAGTTGTACAAAAACGCTTTCTTTCGCCAAGACAGTGCGTTTCTCACTGTTACATGCATTTGAATGGGGAACTCGACCGAAACAAAGTATAGGTTTTCATTATGTGAATAACTTGGAAATCTTAGCTCAAACAGCTGCAAAACCTGTTTTCCCAGCACGGGGACCTTGAGTTCTATAATATAAGGCCATAAACATGTTTGTCTGAGTCTTCTATCAAAAGTTACAGCTATTTCTATGAAGTTGTACAAAAACGCTTTCTTTCGCCAAGACAGTGCGTTTCTCACTGTTACATGCATTTGAATGGGGAACTCGACCGAAACAAAGTATAGGTTTTCATTATGTGAATAACTTGGAAATCTTAGCTCAAACAGCTGCAAAACCTGTTTTCCCAGCACGGAGACCTTGAGTTCTATAATATAAGGCCATAAACATGTTTGTCTGAGTCTTCTATCAAAAGTTACAGCTATTCATATGAAGTTGTACAAAAACGCTTTCTTTCGCCAAGACAGTGCGTTTCTCACTGTTACATGCATTTGAATGGGGAACTCGACCGAAACAAAGTATAGGTTTTCATTATGTGAATAACTTGGAAATCTTAGCTCAAACAGCTGCAAAACCTGTTTTCCCAGCACGGGAACCTTGAGTTCTATAAGATAAAGCCATAAACATGTGTATCCGAGTTTTCTATCAAAAATTACAGCTATTCATATGAAGTTGTACAAAAACTCTTTCTTTCGCCAAGACAGTGCGTTTCTCACTGTTACATGCATTTGAATGGGGAACTCGACCGAAACAAAGTATAGGTTTTCATTATGTGAATAACTTGGAAATCTTAGCTCAAACAGCTGCAAAACCTGTTTTCCCAGCACGGGAACCTTGAGTTCTATAAGATAAAGCCATAAACATGTGTATCCGAGTCTTCTATCAAAGGTTACAGCTATTCATATGAAGGTGTACAAAAACGCTTTCTTTCGCCAAGACAGTGCGTTTCTCACTGTTACATGCATTTGAATGGGGAACTCGACCGAAACAAAGTATAGGTTTTCATTATGTGAATAACTTGGAAATCTTAGCTCAAACAGCTGCAAAACCTGTTTTCCCAGCACGGAGACCTTGAGTTCTATAATATAAGGCCATAAACATGTTTGTCTGAGTCTTCTATCAAAAGTTACAGCTATTTCTATGAAGTTGTACAAAAACGCTTAATTTCGCCAAGACAGTGCGTTTCTCACTGTTACATGCATTTGAATGGGGAACTCGACCGAAACAAAGTATAGGTTTTCATTATGTGAATAACTTGGAAATCTTAGCTCAAACAGCTGCAAAACCTGTTTTCCCAGCACGGGAACCTTGAGTTCTATAAGATAAAGCCATAAACATGTGTATCCGAGTCTTCTATCAAAAGTTACAGCTATTCATATGAAGTTGTACAAAAACGCTTTCTTTCGCCAAGACAGTGCGTTTCTCACTGTTACATGCATTTGAATGGGGAACTCGACCGAAACAAAGTATAGGTTTTCATTATGTGAATAACTTGGAAATCTTAGCTCAAACAGCTGCAAAACCTGTTTTCCCAGCACGGAGACCTTGAGTTCTATAATATAAGGCCATAAACATGTTTGTCTGAGTCTTCTATCAAAAGTTACAGCTATTCATATGAAGTTGTACAAAAACGCTTTCTTTCGCCAAGACAGTGCGTTTCTCACTGTTACATGCATTTGAATGGGGAACTCGACCGAAACAAAGTATAGGTTTTCATTATGTGAATAACTTGGAAATCTTAGCTCAAACAGCTGCAAAACCTGTTTTCCCAGCACGGGAACCTTGAGTTCTATAAGATAAAGCCATAAACATGTGTATCCGAGTCTTCTATCAAAAGTTACAGCTATTTCTATGAAGTTGTACAAAAACGCTTTCTTTCGCCAAGACAGTGCGTTTCTCACTGTTACATGCATTTGAATGGGGAACTCGACCGAAACAAAGTATAGGTTTTCATTATGTGAATAACTTGGAAATCTTAGCTCAAACAGCTGCAAAACCTGTTTTCCCAGCACGGGAACCTTGAGTTCTATAAGATAAAGCCATAAACATGTGTATCCGAGTCTTCTATCAAAAGTTACAGCTATTCATATGAAGTTGTACAAAAACGCTTTCTTTCGCCAAGACAGTGCGTTTCTCACTGTTACATGCATTTGAATGGGGAACTCGACCGAAACAAATTATAGGTTTTCATTATGTGAATAACTTGGAAATCTTAGCTCAAACAGCTGCAAAACCTGTTTTCCCAGCACGGGAACCTTGAGTTCTATAAGATAAAGCCATAAACATGTGTATCCGAGTCTTCTATCAAAAGTTACAGCTATTCATATGAAGTTGTACAAAAACGCTTTCTTTCGCCAAGACAGTGCGTTTCTCACTGTTACATGCATTTGAATGGGGAACTCGACCGAAACAAAGTATAGGTTTTCATTATGTGAATAACTTGGAAATCTTAGCTCAAACAGCTGCAAAACCTGTTTGCCCCAGCACGGAGACCTTGAGTTCTATAATATAAGGCCATAAACATGTTTGTCTGAGTCTTCTATCAAAAGTTACAGCTATTCATATGAAGTTGTACAAAAACGCTTTCTTTCGCCAAGACAGTGCGTTTCTCACTGTTACATGCATTTGAATGGGGAACTCGACCGAAACAAAGTATAGGTTTTCATTATGTGAATAACTTGGAAATCTTAGCTCAAACAGCTGCAAAACCTGTTTTCCCAGCACGGAGACCTTGAGTTCTATAATATAAGGCCATAAACATGTGTATCCGAGTCTTCTATCAAAAGTTACAGCTATTTCTATGAAGTTGTACAAAAACGCTTTCTTTCGCCAAGACAGTGCGTTTCTCACTGTTACATGCATTTGAATGGGGAACTCGACCGAAACAAATTATAGGTTTTCATTATGTGAATAACTTGGAAATCTTAGCTCAAACAGCTGCAAAACCTGTTTTCCCAGCACGGGAACCTTGAGTTCTATAAGATAAAGCCATAAACATGTGTAACCGAGTCTTCTATCAAAAGTTACAGCTATTCATATGAAGTTGTACAAAAACGCTTTCTTTCGCCAAGACAGTGCGTTTCTCACTGTTACATGCATTTGAATGGGGAACTCGACCGAAACAAAGTATAGGTTTTCATTATGTGAATAACTTGGAAATCTTAGCTCAAACAGCTGCAAAACCTGTTTGCCCCAGCACGGAGACCTTGAGTTCTATAATATAAGGCCATAAACATGTTTGTCTGAGTCTTCTATCAAAAGTTACAGCTATTCATATGAAGTTGTACAAAAACGCTTTCTTTCGCCAAGACAGTGCGTTTCTCACTGTTACATGCATTTGAATGGGGAACTCGACCGAAACAAAGTATAGGTTTTCATTATGTGAATAACTTGGAAATCTTAGCTCAAACAGCTGCAAAACCTGTTTTCCCAGCACGGGAACCTTGAGTTCTATAAGATAAAGCCATAAACATGTCTATCCGAGTCTTCTATCAAAAGTTACAGCTATTCATATGAAGTTGTACAAAAACGCTTTCTTTCGCCAAGACAGTGCGTTTCTCACTGTTACATGCATTTGAATGGGGAACTCGACCGAAACAAAGTATAGGTTTTCATTATGTGAATAACTTGGAAATCTTAGCTCAAACAGCTGCAAAACCTGTTTTCCCAGCACGGAGATCTTGAGTTCTATAATATAAGGCCATAAACATGTTTGTCTGAGTCTTCTATCAAAAGTTACAGCTATTTCTATGAAGTTGTACAAAAACGCTTAATTTCGCCAAGACAGTGCGTTTCTCACTGTTACATGCATTTGAATGGGGAACTCGACCGAAACAAAGTATAGGTTTTCATTATGTGAATAACTTGGAAATCTTAGCTCAAACAGCTGCAAAACCTGTTTTCCCAGCACGGAGACCTTGAGTTCTATAATATAAGGCCATAAACATGTTTGTCTGAGTCTTCTATCAAAAGTTACAGCTATTTCTATGAAGTTGTACAAAAACGCTTTCTTTCGCCAAGACAGTGCGTTTCTCACTGTTACATGCATTTAAATGGGGAACTCGACCGAAACAAAGTATAGGTTTTCATTATGTGAATAACTTGGAAATCTTAGCTCAAACAGCTGCAAAACCTGTTTTCCCAGCACGGGAACCTTGAGTTCTATAATATAAGGCCATAAACATGTTTGTCTGAGTCTTCTATCAAAAGTTACAGCTATTTCTATGAAGTTGTACAAAAACGCTTTCTTTCGCCAAGACAGTGCGTTTCTCACTGTTACATGCATTTGAATGGGGAACTCGACCGAAACAAAGTATAGGTTTTCATTATGTGAATAACTTGGAAATCTTAGCTCAAACAGCTGCAAAACCTGTTTGCCCAGCACGGGAACCTTGAGTTCTATAAGATAAAGCCATAAACATGTGTATCCGAGTCTTCTATCAAAAGTTACAGCTATTCATATGAAGTTGTACAAAAACGCTTTCTTTCGCCAAGACAGTGCGTTTCTCACTGTTACATGCATTTGAATGGGGAACTCGACCGAAACAAAGTATAGGTTTTCATTATGTGAATAACTTGGAAATCTTAGCTCAAACAGCTGCAAAACCTGTTTTCCCAGCACGGGGACCTTGAGTTCTATAATATAAGGCCATAAACATGTTTGTCTGAGTCTTCTATCAAAAGTTACAGCTATTTCTATGAAGTTGTACAAAAATGCTTAATTTCGCCAAGACAGTGCGTTTCTCACTGTTACATGCATTTGAATGGGGAACTCGACCGAAACAAAGTATAGGTTTTCATTATGTGAATAACTTGGAAATCTTAGCTCAAACAGCTGCAAAACCTGTTTTCCCAGCACGGGAACCTTGAGTTCTATAAGATAAAGCCATAAACATGTGTATCCGAGTCTTCTATCAAAAGTTACAGCTATTCATATGAAGTTGTACAAAAACGCTTTCTTTCGCCAAGACAGTGCGTTTCTCACTGTTACATGCATTTGAATGGGGAACTCGACCGAAACAAAGTATAGGTTTTCATTATGTGAATAACTTGGAAATCTTAGCTCAAACAGCTGCAAAACCTGTTTTCCCAGCACGGAGACCTTGAGTTCTATAATATAAGGCCATAAACATGTTTGTCTGAGTCTTCTATCAAAAGTTACAGCTATTTCTATGAAGTTGTACAAAAACGCTTAATTTCGCCAAGACAGTGCGTTTCTCACTGTTACATGCATTTGAATGGGGAACTCGACCGAAACAAATTATAGGTTTTCATTATGTGAATAACTTGGAAATCTTAGCTCAAACAGCTGCAAAACCTGTTTTCCCAGCACGGGAACCTTGAGTTCTATAAGATAAAGCCATAAACATGTGTATCCGAGTCTTCTATCAAAAGTTACAGCTATTCATATGAAGTTGTACAAAAACGCTTTCTTTCGCCAAGACAGTGCGTTTCTCACTGTTACATGCATTTGAATGGGGAACTCGACCGAAACAAAGTATAGGTTTTCATTATGTGAATAACTTGGAAATCTTAGCTCAAACAGCTGCAAAACCTGTTTTCCCAGCACGGGAACCTTGAGTTCTATAAGATAAAGCCATAAACATGTGTATCCGAGTCTTCTATCAAAAGTTACAGCTATTCATATGAAGTTGTACAAAAACGCTTTCTTTCGCCAAGACAGTGCGTTTCTCACTGTTACATGCATTTGAATGGGGAACTCGACCGAAACAAAGTATAGGTTTTCATTATGTGAATAACTTGGAAATCTTAGCTCAAACAGCTGCAAAACCTGTTTTCCCAGCACGGGGACCTTGAGTTCTATAATATAAGGCCATAAACATGTTTGTCTGAGTCTTCTATCAAAAGTTACAGCTATTTCTATGAAGTTGTACAAAAACGCTTTCTTTCGCCAAGACAGTGCGTTTCTCACTGTTACATGCATTTGAATGGGGAACTCGACCGAAACAAAGTATAGGTTTTCATTATGTGAATAACTTGGAAATCTTAGCTCAAACAGCTGCAAAACCTGTTTTCCCAGCACGGAGACCTTGAGTTCTATAATATAAGGCCATAAACATGTTTGTCTGAGTCTTCTATCAAAAGTTACAGCTATTCATATGAAGTTGTACAAAAACGCTTTCTTTCGCCAAGACAGTGCGTTTCTCACTGTTACATGCATTTGAATGGGGAACTCGACCGAAACAAAGTATAGGTTTTCATTATGTGAATAACTTGGAAATCTTAGCTCAAACAGCTGCAAAACCTGTTTTCCCAGCACGGGAACCTTGAGTTCTATAAGATAAAGCCATAAACATGTGTATCCGAGTCTTCTATCAAAAGTTACAGCTATTCATATGAAGTTGTACAAAAACGCTTTCTTTCGCCAGGACAGTGCGTTTCTCACTGTTACATGCATTTGAATGGGGAACTCGACCGAAACAAAGTATAGGTTTTCATTATGTGAATAACTTGGAAATCTTAGCTCAAACAGCTGCAAAACCTGTTTTCCCAGCACGGGAACCTTGAGTTCTATAAGATAAAGCCATAAACATGTGTATCCGAGTCTTCTATCAAAAGTTACAGCTATTCATATGAAGTTGTACAAAAACGCTTTCTTTCGCCAAGACAGTGCGTTTCTCACTGTTACATGCATTTGAATGGGGAACTCGACCGAAACAAAGTATAGGTTTTCATTATGTGAATAACTTGGAAATCTTAGCTCAAACAGCTGCAAAACCTGTTTTCCCAGCACGGAGACCTTGAGTTCTATAATATAAGGCCATAAACATGTTTGTCTGAGTCTTCTATCAAAAGTTACAGCTATTTCTATGAAGTTGTACAAAAACGCTTAATTTCGCCAAGACAGTGCGTTTCTCACTGTTACATGCATTTGAATGGGGAACTCGACCGAAACAAATTATAGGTTTTCATTATGTGAATAACTTGGAAATCTTAGCTCAAACAGCTGCAAAACCTGTTTTCCCAGCACGGGGACCTTGAGTTCTATAATATAAGGCCATAAACATGTTTGTCTGAGTCTTCTATCAAAAGTTACAGCTATTCATATGAAGTTGTACAAAAACGCTTTCTTTCGCCAAGACAGTGCGTTTCTCACTGTTACATGCATTTGAATGGGGAACTCGACCGAAACAAAGTATAGGTTTTCATTATGTGAATAACTTGGAAATCTTAGCTCAAACAGCTGCAAAACCTGTTTTCCCAGCACGGGGACCTTGAGTTCTATAATATAAGGCCATAAACATGTTTGTCTGAGTCTTCTATCAAAAGTTACAGCTATTTCTATGAAGTTGTACAAAAACGCTTTCTTTCGCCAAGACAGTGCGTTTCTCACTGTTACATGCATTTGAATGGGGAACTCGACCGAAACAAAGTATAGGTTTTCATTATGTGAATAACTTGGAAATCTTAGCTCAAACAGCTGCAAAACCTGTTTTCCCAGCACGGGAACCTTGAGTTCTATAAGATAAAGCCATAAACATGTGTATCTGAGTCTTCTATCAAAAGTTACAGCTATTCATATGAAGTTGTACAAAAACTCTTTCTTTCGCCAAGACAGTGCGTTTCTCACTGTTACATGCATTTGAATGGGGAACTCGACCGAAACAAAGTATAGGTTTTCATTATGTGAATAACTTGGAAATCTTAGCTCAAACAGCTGCAAAACCTGTTTTCCCAGCACGGGAACCTTGAGTTCTATAAGATAAAGCCATAAACATGTGTATCCGAGTCTTCTATCAAAGGTTACAGCTATTCATATGAAGTTGTACAAAAACGCTTTCTTTCGCCAAGACAGTGCGTTTCTCACTGTTACATGCATTTGAATGGGGAACTCGACCGAAACAAAGTATAGGTTTTCATTATGTGAATAACTTGGAAATCTTAGCTCAAACAGCTGCAAAACCTGTTTTCCCAGCACGGAGACCTTGAGTTCTATAATATAAGGCCATAAACATGTTTGTCTGAGTCTTCTATCAAAAGTTACAGCTATTCATATGAAGTTGTACAAAAACGCTTTCTTTCGCCAAGACAGTGCGTTTCTCACTGTTACATGCATTTGAATGGGGAACTCGACCGAAACAAAGTATAGGTTTTCATTATGTGAATAACTTGGAAATCTTAGCTCAAACAGCTGCAAAACCTGTTTTCCCAGCACGGGAACCTTGAGTTCTATAAGATAAAGCCATAAACATGTGTATCCGAGTCTTCTATCAAAAGTTACAGCTATTCATATGAAGTTGTACAAAAACGCTTTCTTTCGCCAAGACAGTGCGTTTCTCACTGTTACATGCATTTGAATGGGGAACTCGACCGAAACAAAGTATAGGTTTTCATTATGTGAATAACTTGGAAATCTTAGCTCAAACAGCTGCAAAACCTGTTTTCCCAGCACGGAGACCTTGAGTTCTATAATATAAGGCCATAAACATGTTTGTCTGAGTCTTCTATCAAAAGTTACAGCTATTCATATGAAGTTGTACAAAAACGCTTTCTTTCGCCAAGACAGTGCGTTTCTCACTGTTACATGCATTTGAATGGGGAACTCGACCGAAACAAAGTATAGGTTTTCATTATGTGAATAACTTGGAAATCTTAGCTCAAACAGCTGCAAAACCTGTTTTCCCAGCACGGGAACCTTGAGTTCTATAAGATAAAGCCATAAACATGTGTATCCGAGTCTTCTATCAAAAGTTACAGCTATTCATATGAAGTTGTACAAAAACGCTTTCTTTCGCCAAGACAGTGCGTTTCTCACTGTTACATGCATTTGAATGGGGAACTCGACCGAAACAAAGTATAGGTTTTCATTATGTGAATAACTTGGAAATCTTAGCTCAAACAGCTGCAAAACCTGTTTGCCCAGCACGGGAACCTTGAGTTCTATAAGATAAAGCCATAAACATGTGTATCCGAGTCTTCTATCAAAAGTTAAAGCTATTCATATGAAGTTGTACAAAAACGCTTTCTTTCACCAAGACAGTGCGTTTCTCACTGTTACATGCATTTGAATGGGGAACTCGACCGAAACAAAGTATAGGTTTTCATTATGTGAATAACTTGGAAATCTTAGCTCAAACAGCTGCAAAACCTGTTTGCCCAGCACGGAGACCTTGAGTTCTATAATATAAGGCCATAAACATGTTTGTCTGAGTCTTCTATCAAAAGTTACAGCTATTTCTATGAAGTTGTACAAAAATGCTTAATTTCGCCAAGACAGTGCGTTTCTCACTGTTACATGCATTTGAATGGGGAACTCGACCGAAACAAAGTATAGGTTTTCATTATGTGAATAACTTGGAAATCTTAGCTCAAACAGCTGCAAAACCTGTTTTCCCAGCACGGGAACCTTGAGTTCTATAAGATAAAGCCATAAACATGTGTATCCGAGTCTTCTATCAAAAGTTACAGCTATTCATATGAAGTTGTACAAAAACGCTTTCTTTCGCCAAGACAGTGCGTTTCTCACTGTTACATGCATTTGAATGGGGAACTCGACCGAAACAAAGTATAGGTTTTCATTATGTGAATAACTTGGAAATCTTAGCTCAAACAGCTGCAAAACCTGTTTTCCCAGCACGGAGACCTTGAGTTCTATAATATAAGGCCATAAACATGTTTGTCTGAGTCTTCTATCAAAAGTTACAGCTATTTCTATGAAGTTGTACAAAAACGCTTTCTTTCGCCAAGACAGTGCGTTTCTCACTGTTACATGCATTTGAATGGGGAACTCGACCGAAACAAAGTATAGGTTTTCATTATGTGAATAACTTGGAAATCTTAGCTCAAACAGCTGCAAAACCTGTTTTCCCAGCACGGGAACCTTGAGTTCTATAAGATAAAGCCATAAACATGTGTATCCGAGTCTTCTATCAAAAGTTACAGCTATTCATATGAAGTTGTACAAAAACGCTTTCTTTCGCCAAGACAGTGCGTTTCTCACTGTTACATGCATTTGAATGGGGAACTCGACCGAAACAAAGTATAGGTTTTCATTATGTGAATAACTTGGAAATCTTAGCTCAAACAGCTGCAAAACCTGTTTTCCCAGCACGGGAACCTTGAGTTCTATAAGATAAAGCCATAAACATGTGTATCCGAGTCTTCTATCAAAAGTTACAGCTATTCATATGAAGTTGTACAAAAACGCTTTCTTTCGCCAAGACAGTGCGTTTCTCACTGTTACATGCATTTGAATGGGGAACTTGACCGAAACAAATTATAGGTTTTCATTATGTGAATAACTTGGAAATCTTAGCTCAAACAGCTGCAAAACCTGTTTTCCCAGCACGGGAACCTTGAGTTCTATAAGATAAAGCCATAAACATGTGTATCCGAGTCTTCTATCAAAAGTTACAGCTATTCATATGAAGTTGTACAAAAACGCTTTCTTTCGCCAAGACAGTGCGTTTCTCACTGTTACATGCATTTGAATGGGGAACTCGACCGAAACAAAGTATAGGTTTTCATTATGTGAATAACTTGGAAATCTTAGCTCAAACAGCTGCAAAACCTGTTTGCCCAGCACGGAGATCTTGAGTTCTATAATATAAGGCCATAAACATGTTTGTCTGAGTCTTCTATCAAAAGTTACAGCTATTTCTATGAAGTTGTACAAAAACGCTTTCTTTCGCCAAGACAGTGCGTTTCTCACTGTTACATGCATTTGAATGGGGAACTCGACCGAAACAAATTATAGGTTTTCATTATGTGAATAACTTGGAAATCTTAGCTCAAACAGCTGCAAAACCTGTTTTCCCAGCACGGGAACCTTGAGTTCTATAAGATAAAGCCATAAACATGTGTAACCGAGTCTTCTATCAAAAGTTACAGCTATTCATATGAAGTTGTACAAAAACGCTTTCTTTCGCCAAGACAGTGCGTTTCTCACTGTTACATGCATTTGAATGGGGAACTCGACCGAAACAAAGTATAGGTTTTCATTATGTGAATAACTTGGAAATCTTAGCTCAAACAGCTGCAAAACCTGTTTTCCCAGCACGGGGACCTTGAGTTCTATAATATAAGGCCATAAACATGTTTGTCTGAGTCTTCTATCAAAAGTTACAGCTATTTCTATGAAGACCATGAAAAACGCTTTCTTTCGCCAAGACAGTGCGTTTCTCACTGTTACATGCATTTGAATGGGGAACTCGACCGAAACAAAGTATAGGTTTTCATTATGTGAATAACTTGGAAATCTTAGCTCAAACAGCTGCAAAACCTGTTTGCCCAGCACGGGAACCTTGAGTTCTATAAGATAAAGCCATAAACATGTGTATCCGAGTCTTCTATCAAAAGTTACAGCTATTCATATGAAGTTGTACAAAAACGCTTTCTTTCGCCAAGACAGTGCGTTTCTCACTGTTACATGCATTTGAATGGGGAACTCGACCGAAACAAAGTATAGGTTTTCATTATGTGAATAACTTGGAAATCTTAGCTCAAACAGCTGCAAAACCTGTTTTCCCAGCACGGGGACCTTGAGTTCTATAATATAAGGCCATAAACATGTTTGTCTGAGTCTTCTATCAAAAGTTACAGCTATTTCTATGAAGTTGTACAAAAACGCTTAATTTCGCCAAGACAGTGCGTTTCTCACTGTTACATGCATTTGAATGGGGAACTCGACCGAAACAAAGTATAGGTTTTCATTATGTGAATAACTTGGAAATCTTAGCTCAAACAGCTGCAAAACCTGTTTGCCCAGCACGGGAACCTTGAGTTCTATAAGATAAAGCCATAAACATGTGTATCCGAGTCTTCTATCAAAAGTTAAAGCTATTCATATGAAGTTGTACAAAAACGCTTTCTTTCACCAAGACAGTGCGTTTCTCACTGTTACATGCATTTGAATGGGGAACTCGACCGAAACAAAGTATAGGTTTTCATTATGTGAATAACTTGGAAATCTTAGCTCAAACAGCTGCAAAACCTGTTTGCCCAGCACGGAGACCTTGAGTTCTATAATATAAGGCCATAAACATGTTTGTCTGAGTCTTCTATCAAAAGTTACAGCTATTCATATGAAGTTGTACAAAAACGCTTTCTTTCGCCAAGACAGTGCGTTTCTCACTGTTACATGCATTTGAATGGGGAACTCGACCGAAACAAAGTATAGGTTTTCATTATGTGAATAACTTGGAAATCTTAGCTCAAACAGCTGCAAAACCTGTTTGCCCAGCACGGAGACCTTGAGTTCTATAATATAAGGCCATAAACATGTTTGTCTGAGTCTTCTATCAAAAGTTACAGCTATTTCTATGAAGTTGTACAAAAACGCTTTCTTTCGCCAAGACAGTGCGTTTCTCACTGTTACATGCATTTGAATGGGGAACTCGACCGAAACAAATTATAGGTTTTCATTATGTGAATAACTTGGAAATCTTAGCTCAAACAGCTGCAAAACCTGTTTTCCCAGCACGGGAACCTTGAGTTCTATAAGATAAAGCCATAAACATGTGTAACCGAGTCTTCTATCAAAAGTTACAGCTATTCATATGAAGTTGTACAAAAACGCTTTCTTTCGCCAAGACAGTGCGTTTCTCACTGTTACATGCATTTGAATGGGGAACTCGACCGAAACAAAGTATAGGTTTTCATTATGTGAATAACTTGGAAATCTTAGCTCAAACAGCTGCAAAACCTGTTTTCCCAGCACGGGGACCTTGAGTTCTATAATATAAGGCCATAAACATGTTTGTCTGAGTCTTCTATCAAAAGTTACAGCTATTTCTATGAAGACCATGAAAAACGCTTTCTTTCGCCAAGACAGTGCGTTTCTCACTGTTACATGCATTTGAATGGGGAACTCGACCGAAACAAAGTATAGGTTTTCATTATGTGAATAACTTGGAAATCTTAGCTCAAACAGCTGCAAAACCTGTTTGCCCAGCACGGGAACCTTGAGTTCTATAAGATAAAGCCATAAACATGTGTATCCGAGTCTTCTATCAAAAGTTACAGCTATTCATATGAAGTTGTACAAAAACGCTTTCTTTCGCCAAGACAGTGCGTTTCTCACTGTTACATGCATTTGAATGGGGAACTCGACCGAAACAAAGTATAGGTTTTCATTATGTGAATAACTTGGAAATCTTAGCTCAAACAGCTGCAAAACCTGTTTTCCCAGCACGGGGACCTTGAGTTCTATAATATAAGGCCATAAACATGTTTGTCTGAGTCTTCTATCAAAAGTTACAGCTATTTCTATGAAGTTGTACAAAAACGCTTAATTTCGCCAAGACAGTGCGTTTCTCACTGTTACATGCATTTGAATGGGGAACTCGACCGAAACAAAGTATAGGTTTTCATTATGTGAATAACTTGGAAATCTTAGCTCAAACAGCTGCAAAACCTGTTTGCCCAGCACGGGAACCTTGAGTTCTATAAGATAAAGCCATAAACATGTGTATCCGAGTCTTCTATCAAAAGTTAAAGCTATTCATATGAAGTTGTACAAAAACGCTTTCTTTCACCAAGACAGTGCGTTTCTCACTGTTACATGCATTTGAATGGGGAACTCGACCGAAACAAAGTATAGGTTTTCATTATGTGAATAACTTGGAAATCTTAGCTCAAACAGCTGCAAAACCTGTTTGCCCAGCACGGAGACCTTGAGTTCTATAATATAAGGCCATAAACATGTTTGTCTGAGTCTTCTATCAAAAGTTACAGCTATTCATATGAAGTTGTACAAAAACGCTTTCTTTCGCCAAGACAGTGCGTTTCTCACTGTTACATGCATTTGAATGGGGAACTCGACCGAAACAAAGTATAGGTTTTCATTATGTGAATAACTTGGAAATCTTAGCTCAAACAGCTGCAAAACCTGTTTGCCCAGCACGGAGACCTTGAGTTCTATAATATAAGGCCATAAACATGTTTGTCTGAGTCTTCTATCAAAAGTTACAGCTATTTCTATGAAGTTGTACAAAAACGCTTTCTTTCGCCAAGACAGTGCGTTTCTCACTGTTACATGCATTTGAATGGGGAACTCGACCGAAACAAATTATAGGTTTTCATTATGTGAATAACTTGGAAATCTTAGCTCAAACAGCTGCAAAACCTGTTTTCCCAGCACGGGAACCTTGAGTTCTATAAGATAAAGCCATAAACATGTGTAACCGAGTCTTCTATCAAAAGTTACAGCTATTCATATGAAGTTGTACAAAAACGCTTTCTTTCGCCAAGACAGTGCGTTTCTCACTGTTACATGCATTTGAATGGGGAACTCGACCGAAACAAAGTATAGGTTTTCATTATGTGAATAACTTGGAAATCTTAGCTCAAACAGCTGCAAAACCTGTTTTCCCAGCACGGAGACCTTGAGTTCTATAATATAAGGCCATAAACATGTTTGTCTGAGTCTTCTATCAAAAGTTACAGCTATTCATATGAAGTTGTACAAAAACGCTTTCTTTCGCCAAGACAGTGCGTTTCTCACTGTTACATGCATTTGAATGGGGAACTCGACCGAAACAAAGTATAGGTTTTCATTATGTGAATAACTTGGAAATCTTAGCTCAAACAGCTGCAAAACCTGTTTTCCCAGCACGGGAACCTTGAGTTCTATAAGATAAAGCCATAAACATGTGTATCCGAGTCTTCTATCAAAGGTTACAGCTATTCATATGAAGGTGTACAAAAACGCTTTCTTTCGACAAGACAGTGCGTTTCTCACTGTTACATGCATTTGAATGGGGAACTCGACCGAAACAAAGTATAGGTTTTCATTATGTGAATAACTTGGAAATCTTAGCTCAAACAGCTGCAAAACCTGTTTTCCCAGCACGGAGACCTTGAGTTCTATAATATAAGGCCATAAACATGTTTGTCTGAGTCTTCTATCAAAAGTTACAGCTATTTCTATGAAGACCATGAAAAACGCTTTCTTTCGCCAAGACAGTGCGTTTCTCACTGTTACATGCATTTGAATGGGGAACTCGACCGAAACAAAGTATAGGTTTTCATTATGTGAATAACTTGGAAATCTTAGCTCAAACAGCTGCAAAACCTGTTTTCCCAGCACGGGAACCTTGAGTTCTATAAGATAAAGCCATAAACATGTGTATCCGAGTCTTCTATCAAAGGTTACAGCTATTCATATGAAGGTGTACAAAAACGCTTTCTTTCGCCAAGACAGTGCGTTTCTCACTGTTACATGCATTTGAATGGGGAACTCGACCGAAACAAAGTATAGGTTTTCATTATGTGAATAACTTGGAAATCTTAGCTCAAACAGCTGCAAAACCTGTTTTCCCAGCACGGAGACCTTGAGTTCTATAATATAAGGCCATAAACATGTTTGTCTGAGTCTTCTATCAAAAGTTACAGCTATTTCTATGAAGTTGTACAAAAACGCTTTCTTTCGCCAAGACAGTGCGTTTCTCACTGTTACATGCATTTGAATGGGGAACTCGACCGAAACAAAGTATAGGTTTTCATTATGTGAATAACTTGGAAATCTTAGCTCAAACAGCTGCAAAACCTGTTTTCCCAGCACGGAGACCTTGAGTTCTATAATATAAGGCCATAAACATGTTTGTCTGAGTCTTCTATCAAAAGTTACAGCTATTTCTATGAAGTTGTACAAAAACGCTTTCTTTCGCCAAGACAGTGCGTTTCTCACTGTTACATGCATTTGAATGGGGAACTCGACCGAAACAAAGTATAGGTTTTCATTATGTGAATAACTTGGAAATCTTAGCTCAAACAGCTGCAAAACCTGTTTTCCCAGCACGGGAACCTTGAGTTCTATAAGATAAAGCCATAAACATGTGTATCCGAGTCTTCTATCAAAAGTTACAGCTATTCATATGAAGTTGTACAAAAACGCTTTCTTTCGCCAAGACAGTGCGTTTCTCACTGTTACATGCATTTGAATGGGGAACTCGACCGAAACAAAGTATAGGTTTTCATTATGTGAATAACTTGGAAATCTTAGCTCAAACAGCTGCAAAACCTGTTTTCCCAGCACGGGAACCTTGAGTTCTATAAGATAAAGCCATAAACATGTGTATCCGAGTCTTCTATCAAAAGTTACAGCTATTCATATGAAGTTGTACAAAAACGCTTTCTTTCGCCAAGACAGTGCGTTTCTCACTGTTACATGCATTTGAATGGGGAACTCGACCGAAACAAATTATAGGTTTTCATTATGTGAATAACTTGGAAATCTTAGCTCAAACAGCTGCAAAACCTGTTTTCCCAGCACGGGAACCTTGAGTTCTATAAGATAAAGCCATAAACATGTGTATCCGAGTCTTCTATCAAAAGTTACAGCTATTCATATGAAGTTGTACAAAAACGCTTTCTTTCGCCAAGACAGTGCGTTTCTCACTGTTACATGCATTTGAATGGGGAACTCGACCGAAACAAAGTATAGGTTTTCATTATGTGAATAACTTGGAAATCTTAGCTCAAACAGCTGCAAAACCTGTTTGCCCAGCACGGAGACCTTGAGTTCTATAATATAAGGCCATAAACATGTTTGTCTGAGTCTTCTATCAAAAGTTACAGCTATTTCTATGAAGTTGTACAAAAACGCTTTCTTTCGCCAAGACAGTGCGTTTCTCACTGTTACATGCATTTGAATGGGGAACTCGACCGAAACAAATTATAGGTTTTCATTATGTGAATAACTTGGAAATCTTAGCTCAAACAGCTGCAAAACCTGTTTGCCCAGCACGGGAACCTTGAGTTCTATAAGATAAAGCCATAAACATGTGTAACCGAGTCTTCTATCAAAAGTTACAGCTATTCATATGAAGTTGTACAAAAACGCTTTCTTTCGCCAAGACAGTGCGTTTCTCACTGTTACATGCATTTGAATGGGGAACTCGACCGAAACAAAGTATAGGTTTTCATTATGTGAATAACTTGGAAATCTTAGCTCAAACAGCTGCAAAACCTGTTTGCCCAGCACGGGGACCTTGAGTTTTATAATATAAGGCCATAAACATGTTTGTCTGAGTCTTCTATCAAAAGTTACAGCTATTTCTATGAAGTTGTACAAAAACGCTTAATTTCGCCAAGACAGTGCGTTTCTCACTGTTACATGCATTTGAATGGGGAACTCGACCGAAACAAAGTATAGGTTTTCATTATGTGAATAACTTGGAAATCTTAGCTCAAACAGCTGCAAAACCTGTTTTCCCAGCACGGGAACCTTGAGTTCTATAAGATAAAGCCATAAACATGTGTAACCGAGTCTTCTATCAAAAGTTACAGCTATTCATATGAAGTTGTACAAAAACGCTTTCTTTCGCCAAGACAGTGCGTTTCTCACTGTTACATGCATTTGAATGGGGAACTCGACCGAAACAAAGTATAGGTTTTCATTATGTGAATAACTTGGAAATCTTAGCTCAAACAGCTGCAAAACCTGTTTTCCCAGCACGGGAACCTTGAGTTCTATAAGATAAAGCCATAAACATGTGTATCCGAGTCTTCTATCAAAAGTTACAGCTATTCATATGAAGTTGTACAAAAACGCTTTCTTTCGCCAAGACAGTGCGTTTCTCACTGTTACATGCATTTGAATGGGGAACTCGACCGAAACAAAGTATAGGTTTTCATTATGTGAATAACTTGGAAATCTTAGCTCAAACAGCTGCAAAACCTGTTTTCCCAGCACGGGAACCTTGAGTTCTATAAGATAAAGCCATAAACATGTGTATCCGAGGCTTCTATCAAAAGTTACAGCTATTTCTATGAAGTTGTACAAAAACGCTTTCTTTCGCCAAGACAGTGCGTTTCTCACTGTTACATGCATTTGAATGGGGAACTCGACCGAAACAAAGTATAGGTTTTCATTATGTGAATAACTTGGAAATCTTAGCTCAAACAGCTGCAAAACCTGTTTTCCCAGCACGGGAACCTTGAGTTCTATAAGATAAAGCCATAAACATGTGTATCCGAGTCTTCTATCAAAAGTTACAGCTATTCATATGAAGTTGTACAAAAACGCTTTCTTTCGCCAAGACAGTGCGTTTCTCACTGTTACATGCATTTGAATGGGGAACTCGACCGAAACAAAGTATAGGTTTTCATTATGTGAATAACTTGGAAATCTTAGCTCAAACAGCTGCAAAACCTGTTTTCCCAGCACGGGAACCTTGAGTTCTATAAGATAAAGCCATAAACATGTGTATCCGAGTCTTCTATCAAAAGTTACAGCTATTCATATGAAGTTGTACAAAAACGCTTTCTTTCGCCAAGACAGTGCGTTTCTCACTGTTACATGCATTTGAATGGGGAACTCGACCGAAACAAAGTATAGGTTTTCATTATGTGAATAACTTGGAAATCTTAGCTCAAACAGCTGCAAAACCTGTTTGCCCAGCACGGGAACCTTGAGTTCTATAAGATAAAGCCATAAACATGTGTATCCGAGTCTTCTATCAAAAGTTACAGCTATTTCTATGAAGTTGTACAAAAACGCTTAATTTCGCCAAGACAGTGCGTTTCTCACTGTTACATGCATTTGAATGGGGAACTCGACCGAAACAAAGTATAGGTTTTCATTATGTGAATAACTTGGAAATCTTAGCTCAAACAGCTGCAAAACCTGTTTTCCCAGCACGGAGACCTTGAGTTCTATAATATAAGGCCATAAACATGTTTGTCTGAGTCTTCTATCAAAAGTTACAGCTATTTCTATGAAGTTGTACAAAAACGCTTTCTTTCGCCAAGACAGTGCGTTTCTCACTGTTACATGCATTTGAATGGGGAACTCGACCGAAACAAAGTATAGGTTTTCATTATGTGAATAACTTGGAAATCTTAGCTCAAACAGCTGCAAAACCTGTTTTCCCAGCACGGGAACCTTGAGTTCTATAAGATAAAGCCATAAACATGTGTATCCGAGTCTTCTATCAAAAGTTACAGCTATTCATATGAAGTTGTACAAAAACGCTTTCTTTCGCCAAGACAGTGCGTTTCTCACTGTTACATGCATTTGAATGGGGAACTCGACCGAAACAAAGTATAGGTTTTCATTATGTGAATAACTTGGAAATCTTAGCTCAAACAGCTGCAAAACCTGTTTTCCCAGCACGGGGACCTTGAGTTCTATAATATAAGGCCATAAACATGTTTGTCTGAGTCTTCTATCAAAAGTTACAGCTATTTCTATGAAGTTGTACAAAAACGCTTTCTTTCGCCAAGACAGTGCGTTTCTCACTGTTACATGCATTTGAATGGGGAACTCGACCGAAACAAAGTATAGGTTTTCATTATGTGAATAACTTGGAAATCTTAGCTCAAACAGCTGCAAAACCTGTTTTCCCAGCACGGGAACCTTGAGTTCTATAAGATAAAGCCATAAACATGTGTATCCGAGTCTTCTATCAAAAGTTACAGCTATTCATATGAAGTTGTACAAAAACGCTTTCTTTCGCCAAGACAGTGCGTTTCTCACTGTTACATGCATTTGAATGGGGAACTCGACCGAAACAAAGTATAGGTTTTCATTATGTGAATAACTTGGAAATCTTAGCTCAAACAGCTGCAAAACCTGTTTTCCCAGCACGGGAACCTTGAGTTCTATAAGATAAAGCCATAAACATGTGTATCCGAGGCTTCTATCAAAAGTTACAGCTATTTCTATGAAGTTGTACAAAAACGCTTTCTTTCGCCAAGACAGTGCGTTTCTCACTGTTACATGCATTTGAATGGGGAACTCGACCGAAACAAAGTATAGGTTTTCATTATGTGAATAACTTGGAAATCTTAGCTCAAACAGCTGCAAAACCTGTTTTCCCAGCACGGGAACCTTGAGTTCTATAAGATAAAGCCATAAACATGTGTATCCGAGTCTTCTATCAAAAGTTACAGCTATTCATATGAAGTTGTACAAAAACGCTTTCTTTCGCCAAGACAGTGCGTTTCTCACTGTTACATGCATTTGAATGGGGAACTCGACCGAAACAAAGTATAGGTTTTCATTATGTGAATAACTTGGAAATCTTAGCTCAAACAGCTGCAAAACCTGTTTTCCCAGCACGGGAACCTTGAGTTCTATAAGATAAAGCCATAAACATGTGTATCCGAGTCTTCTATCAAAAGTTACAGCTATTCATATGAAGTTGTACAAAAACGCTTTCTTTCGCCAAGACAGTGCGTTTCTCACTGTTACATGCATTTGAATGGGGAACTCGACCGAAACAAAGTATAGGTTTTCATTATGTGAATAACTTGGAATTCTTAGCTCAAACAGCTGCAAAACCTGTTTTCCCAGCACGGGGACCTTGAGTTCTATAATATAAGGCCATAAACATGTTTGTCTGAGTCTTCTATCAAAAGTTACAGCTATTTCTATGAAGTTGTACAAAAACGCTTTCTTTCGCCAAGACAGTGCGTTTCTCACTGTTACATGCATTTGAATGGGGAACTCGACCGAAACAAAGTATAGGTTTTCATTATGTGAATAACTTGGAAATCTTAGCTCAAACAGCTGCAAAACCTGTTTGCCCAGCACGGGAACCTTGAGTTCTATAAGATAAAGCCATAAACATGTGTATCCGAGTCTTCTATCAAAAGTTACAGCTATTTCTATGAAGTTGTACAAAAACGCTTAATTTCGCCAAGACAGTGCGTTTCTCACTGTTACATGCATTTGAATGGGGAACTCGACCGAAACAAAGTATAGGTTTTCATTATGTGAATAACTTGGAAATCTTAGCTCAAACAGCTGCAAAACCTGTTTTCCCAGCACGGAGACCTTGAGTTCTATAATATAAGGCCATAAACATGTTTGTCTGAGTCTTCTATCAAAAGTTACAGCTATTTCTATGAAGTTGTACAAAAACGCTTTCTTTCGCCAAGACAGTGCGTTTCTCACTGTTACATGCATTTGAATGGGGAACTCGACCGAAACAAAGTATAGGTTTTCATTATGTGAATAACTTGGAAATCTTAGCTCAAACAGCTGCAAAACCTGTTTTCCCAGCACGGGAACCTTGAGTTCTATAAGATAAAGCCATAAACATGTGTATCCGAGTCTTCTATCAAAAGTTACAGCTATTCATATGAAGTTGTACAAAAACGCTTTCTTTCGCCAAGACAGTGCGTTTCTCACTGTTACATGCATTTGAATGGGGAACTCGACCGAAACAAAGTATAGGTTTTCATTATGTGAATAACTTGGAAATCTTAGCTCAAACAGCTGCAAAACCTGTTTTCCCAGCACGGGGACCTTGAGTTCTATAATATAAGGCCATAAACATGTTTGTCTGAGTCTTCTATCAAAAGTTACAGCTATTTCTATGAAGTTGTACAAAAACGCTTTCTTTCGCCAAGACAGTGCGTTTCTCACTGTTACATGCATTTGAATGGGGAACTCGACCGAAACAAAGTATAGGTTTTCATTATGTGAATAACTTGGAAATCTTAGCTCAAACAGCTGCAAAACCTGTTTGCCCAGCACGGGAACCTTGAGTTCAATAAGATAAAGCCATAAACATGTGTATCCGAGTCTTCTATCAAAAGTTACAGCTATTCATATGAAGTTGTACAAAAACGCTTTCTTTCGCCAAGACAGTGCGTTTCTCACTGTTACATGCATTTGAATGGGGAACTCGACCGAAACAAAGTATAGGTTTTCATTATGTGAATAACTTGGAAATCTTAGCTCAAACAGCTGCAAAACCTGTTTGCCCAGCACGGGAACCTTGAGTTCTATAAGATAAGGCCATAAACATGTTTGTCTGAGTCTTCTATCAAAAGTTACAGCTATTTCTATGAAGTTGTACAAAAACGCTTTCTTTCGCCAAGACAGTGCGTTTCTCACTGTTACATGCATTTGAATGGGGAACTCGACCGAAACAAAGTATAGGTTTTCATTATGTGAATAACTTGGAAATCTTAGCTCAAACAGCTGCAAAACCTGTTTGCCCAGCACGGGAACCTTGAGTTCTATAAGATAAAGCCATAAACATGTGTATCCGAGGCTTCTATCAAAAGTTACAGCTATTCATATGAAGTTGTACAAAAACGCTTTCTTTCGCCAAGACAGTGCGTTTCTCACTGTTACATGCATTTGAATGGGGAACTCGACCGAAACAAAGTATAGGTTTTCATTATGTGAATAACTTGGAAATCTTAGCTCAAACAGCTGCAAAACCTGTTTGCCCAGCACGGGAACCTTGAGTTCTATAAGATAAAGCCATAAACATGTGTATCTGAGGCTTCTATCAAAAGTTACAGCTATTCATATGAAGTTGTACAAAAACGCTTTCTTTCGCCAAGACAGTGCGTTTCTCACTGTTACATGCATTTGAATGGGGAACTCGACCGAAACAAAGTATAGGTTTTCATTATGTGAATAACTTGGAAATCTTAGCTCAAACAGCTGCAAAACCTGTTTGCCCAGCACGGGAACCTTGAGTTCTATAAGATAAAGCCATAAACATGTGTATCCGAGGCTTCTATCAAAAGTTACAGCTATTTCTATGAAGTTGTACAAAAACGCTTTCTTTCGCCAAGACAGTGCGTTTCTCACTGTTACATGCATTTGAATGGGGAACTCGACCGAAACAAAGTATAGGTTTTCATTATGTGAATAACTTGGAAATCTTAGCTCAAACAGCTGCAAAACCTGTTTTCCCAGCACGGGAACCTTGAGTTCTATAAGATAAAGCCATAAACATGTGTATCCGAGTCTTCTATCAAAAGTTACAGCTATTTCTATGAAGTTGTACAAAAACGCTTTCTTTCGCCAAGACAGTGCGTTTCTCACTGTTACATGCATTTGAATGGGGAACTCGACCGAAACAAAGTATAGGTTTTCATTATGTGAATAACTTGGAAATCTTAGCTCAAACAGCTGCAAAACCTGTTTTCCCAGCACGGAGACCTTGAGTTCTATAATATAAGGCCATAAACATGTTTGTCTGAGTCTTCTATCAAAAGTTACAGCTATTTCTATGAAGTTGTACAAAAACGCTTTCTTTCGCCAAGACAGTGCGTTTCTCACTGTTACATGCATTTGAATGGGGAACTCGACCGAAACAAAGTATAGGTTTTCATTATGTGAATAACTTGGAAATCTTAGCTCAAACAGCTGCAAAACCTGTTTTCCCAGCACGGGAACCTTGAGTTCTATAAGATAAAGCCATAAACATGTGTATCCGAGTCTTCTATCAAAAGTTACAGCTATTCATATGAAGTTGTACAAAAACGCTTTCTTTCGCCAAGACAGTGCGTTTCTCACTGTTACATGCATTTGAATGGGGAACTCGACCGAAACAAAGTATAGGTTTTCATTATGTGAATAACTTGGAAATCTTAGCTCAAACAGCTGCAAAACCTGTTTTCCCAGCACGGGAACCTTGAGTTCTATAAGATAAAGCCATAAACATGTGTATCCGAGGCTTCTATCAAAAGTTACAGCTATTTCTATGAAGTTGTACAAAAACGCTTTCTTTCGCCAAGACAGTGCGTTTCTCACTGTTACATGCATTTGAATGGGGAACTCGACCGAAACAAAGTATAGGTTTTCATTATGTGAATAACTTGGAAATCTTAGCTCAAACAGCTGCAAAACCTGTTTTCCCAGCACGGGGACCTTGAGTTCTATAATATAAGGCCATAAACATGTTTGTCTGAGTCTTCTATCAAAAGTTACAGCTATTTCTATGAAGTTGTACAAAAACGCTTTCTTTCACCAAGACAGTGCGTTTCTCACTGTTACATGCATTTGAATGGGGAACTCGACCGAAACAAAGTATAGGTTTTCATTATGTGAATAACTTGGAAATCTTAGCTCAAACAGCTGCAAAACCTGTTTTCCCAGCACGGGAACCTTGAGTTCTATAAGATAAAGCCATAAACATGTGTATCCGAGTCTTCTATCAAAAGTTACAGCTATTCATATGAAGTTGTACAAAAACGCTTTCTTTCGCCAAGACAGTGCGTTTCTCACTGTTACATGCATTTGAATGGGGAACTCGACCGAAACAAAGTATAGGTTTTCATTATGTGAATAACTTGGAATTCTTAGCTCAAACAGCTGCAAAACCTGTTTTCCCAGCACGGGGACCTTGAGTTCTATAATATAAGGCCATAAACATGTTTGTCTGAGTCTTCTATCAAAAGTTACAGCTATTTCTATGAAGTTGTACAAAAACGCTTTCTTTCGCCAAGACAGTGCGTTTCTCACTGTTACATGCATTTGAATGGGGAACTCGACCGAAACAAAGTATAGGTTTTCATTATGTGAATAACTTGGAAATCTTAGCTCAAACAGCTGCAAAACCTGTTTGCCCAGCACGGGAACCTTGAGTTCTATAAGATAAAGCCATAAACATGTGTATCCGAGTCTTCTATCAAAAGTTACAGCTATTCATATGAAGTTGTACAAAAACGCTTTCTTTCGCCAAGACAGTGCGTTTCTCACTGTTACATGCATTTGAATGGGGAACTCGACCGAAACAAAGTATAGGTTTTCATTATGTGAATAACTTGGAAATCTTAGCTCAAACAGCTGCAAAACCTGTTTTCCCAGCACGGGAACCTTGAGTTCTATAAGATAAAGCCATAAACATGCGTATCCGAGTCTTCTATCAAAAGTTACAGCTATTTCTATGAAGTTGTACAAAAACGCTTAATTTCGCCAAGACAGTGCGTTTCTCACTGTTACATGCATTTGAATGGGGAACTCGACCGAAACAAAGTATAGGTTTTCATTATGTGAATAACTTGGAAATCTTAGCTCAAACAGCTGCAAAACCTGTTTTCCCAGCACGGAGACCTTGAGTTCTATAATATAAGGCCATAAACATGTTTGTCTGAGTCTTCTATCAAAAGTTACAGCTATTTCTATGAAGTTGTACAAAAACGCTTTCTTTCGCCAAGACAGTGCGTTTCTCACTGTTACATGCATTTGAATGGGGAACTCGACCGAAACAAAGTATAGGTTTTCATTATGTGAATAACTTGGAAATCTTAGCTCAAACAGCTGCAAAACCTGTTTTCCCAGCACGGGAACCTTGAGTTCTATAAGATAAAGCCATAAACATGTGTATCCGAGGCTTCTATCAAAAGTTACAGCTATTTCTATGAAGTTGTACAAAAACGCTTTCTTTCGCCAAGACAGTGCGTTTCTCACTGTTACATGCATTTGAATGGGGAACTCGACCGAAACAAAGTATAGGTTTTCATTATGTGAATAACTTGGAAATCTTAGCTCAAACAGCTGCAAAACCTGTTTTCCCAGCACGGGAACCTTGAGTTCTATAATATAAAGCCATAAACATGTGTATCCGAGTCTTCTATCAAAAGTTACAGCTATTCATATGAAGTTGTACAAAAACGCTTTCTTTCGCCAAGACAGTGCGTTTCTCACTGTTACATGCATTTGAATGGGGAACTCGACCGAAACAAAGTATAGGTTTTCATTATGTGAATAACTTGGAAATCTTAGCTCAAACAGCTGCAAAACCTGTTTGCCCAGCACGGGAACCTTGAGTTCTATAAGATAAAGCCATAAACATGTTTGTCTTAGTCTTCTATCAAAAGTTACAGCTATTTCTATGAAGTTGTACAAAAACGCTTTCTTTCGCCAAGACAGTGCGTTTCTCACTGTTACATGCATTTGAATGGGGAACTCGACCGAAACAAAGTATAGGTTTTCATTATGTGAATAACTTGGAAATCTTAGCTCAAACAGCTGCAAAACCTGTTTTCCCAGCACGGGGACCTTGAGTTCTATAAGATAAAGCCATAAACATGTGTATCCGAGGCTTCTATCAAAAGTTACAGCTATTCATATGAAGTTGTACAAAAACGCGTTCTTTCGCCAAGACAGTGCGTTTCTCACTGTTACATGCATTTGAATGGGGAACTCGACCGAAACAAAGTATAGGTTTTCATTATGTGAATAACTTGGAATTCTTAGCTCAAACAGCTGCAAAACCTGTTTTCCCAGCACGGGGACCTTGAGTTCTATAAGATAAAGCCATAAACATGTGTATCCGAGTCTTCTATCAAAAGTTACAGCTATTTCTATGAAGTTGTACAAAAACGCTTTCTTTCGCCAAGACAGTGCGTTTCTCACTGTTACATGCATTTGAATGGGGAACTCGACCGAAACAAAGTATAGGTTTTCATTATGTGAATAACTTGGAAATCTTAGCTCAAACAGCTGCAAAACCTGTTTTCCCAGCACGGGAACCTTGAGTTCTATAAGATAAAGCCATAAACATGTGTATCCGAGTCTTCTATCAAAAGTTACAGCTATTCATATGAAGTTGTACAAAAACGCTTTCTTTCGCCAAGACAGTGCGTTTCTCACTGTTACATGCATTTGAATGGGGAACTCGACCGAAACAAAGTATAGGTTTTCATTATGTGAATAACTTGGAAATCTTAGCTCAAACAGCTGCAAAACCTGTTTTCCCAGCACAGAGACCTTGAGTTCTATAATATAAGGCCATAAACATGTTTGTCTGAGTCTTCTATCAAAAGTTACAGCTATTTCTATGAAGTTGTACAAAAACGCTTTCTTTCGCCAAGACAGTGCGTTTCTCACTGTTACATGCATTTGAATGGGGAACTCGACCGAAACAAAGTATAGGTTTTCATTATGTGAATAACTTGGAAATCTTAGCTCAAACAGCTGCAAAACCTGTTTTCCCAGCACGGGGACCTTGAGTTCTATAAGATAAAGCCATAAACATGTGTATCCGAGGCTTCTATCAAAAGTTACAGCTATTCATATGAAGTTGTACAAAAACGCGTTCTTTCGCCAAGACAGTGCGTTTCTCACTGTTACATGCATTTGAATGGGGAACTCGACCGAAACAAAGTATAGGTTTTCATTATGTGAATAACTTGGAATTCTTAGCTCAAACAGCTGCAAAACCTGTTTTCCCAGCACGGGGACCTTGAGTTCTATAATATAAGGCCATAAACATGTTTGTCTGAGTCTTCTATCAAAAGTTACAGCTATTTCTATGAAGTTGTATAAAAACGCTTTCTTTCGCCAAGACAGTGCGTTTCTCACTGTTACATGCATTTGAATGGGGAACTCGACCGAAACAAAGTATAGGTTTTCATTATGTGAATAACTTGGAAATCTTAGCTCAAACAGCTGCAAAACCTGTTTGCCCAGCACGGGAACCTTGAGTTCTATAAGATAAAGCCATAAACATGTTTGTCTTAGTCTTCTATCAAAAGTTACAGCTATTTCTATGAAGTTGTACAAAAACGCTTTCTTTCGCCAAGACAGTGCGTTTCTCACTGTTACATGCATTTGAATGGGGAACTCGACCGAAACAAAGTATAGGTTTTCATTATGTGAATAACTTGGAAATCTTAGCTCAAACAGCTGCAAAACCTGTTTTCCCAGCACGGAGACCTTGAGTTCTATAATATAAGGCCATAAACATGTTTGTCTGAGTCTTCTATCAAAAGTTACAGCTATTTCTATGAAGTTGTACAAAAACGCTTTCTTTCGCCAAGACAGTGCGTTTCTCACTGTTACATGCATTTGAATGGGGAACTCGACCGAAACAAAGTATAGGTTTTCATTATGTGAATAACTTGGAAATCTTAGCTCAAACAGCTGCAAAACCTGTTTTCCCAGCACGGGGACCTTGAGTTCTATAAGATAAAGCCATAAACATGTGTATCCGAGGCTTCTATCAAAAGTTACAGCTATTCATATGAAGTTGTACAAAAACGCGTTCTTTCGCCAAGACAGTGCGTTTCTCACTGTTACATGCATTTGAATGGGGAACTCGACCGAAACAAAGTATAGGTTTTCATTATGTGAATAACTTGGAATTCTTAGCTCAAACAGCTGCAAAACCTGTTTTCCCAGCACGGGGACCTTGAGTTCTATAAGATAAAGCCATAAACATGTGTATCCGAGTCTTCTATCAAAAGTTACAGCTATTTCTATGAAGTTGTACAAAAACGCTTTCTTTCGCCAAGACAGTGCGTTTCTCACTGTTACATGCATTTGAATGGGGAACTCGACCGAAACAAAGTATAGGTTTTCATTATGTGAATAACTTGGAAATCTTAGCTCAAACAGCTGCAAAACCTGTTTTCCCAGCACGGGAACCTTGAGTTCTATAAGATAAAGCCATAAACATGTGTATCCGAGTCTTCTATCAAAAGTTACAGCTATTCATATGAAGTTGTACAAAAACGCTTTCTTTCGCCAAGACAGTGCGTTTCTCACTGTTACATGCATTTGAATGGGGAACTCGACCGAAACAAAGTATAGGTTTTCATTATGTGAATAACTTGGAAATCTTAGCTCAAACAGCTGCAAAACCTGTTTTCCCAGCACGGAGACCTTGAGTTCTATAATATAAGGCCATAAACATGTTTGTCTGAGTCTTCTATCAAAAGTTACAGCTATTTCTATGAAGTTGTACAAAAACGCTTTCTTTCGCCAAGACAGTGCGTTTCTCACTGTTACATGCATTTGAATGGGGAACTCGACCGAAACAAAGTATAGGTTTTCATTATGTGAATAACTTGGAAATCTTAGCTCAAACAGCTGCAAAACCTGTTTTCCCAGCACGGGAACCTTGAGTTCTATAAGATAAAGCCATAAACATGTGTATCCGAGTCTTCTATCAAAAGTTACAGCTATTCATATGAAGTTGTACAAAAACGCTTTCTTTCGCCAAGACAGTGCGTTTCTCACTGTTACATGCATTTGAATGGGGAACTCGACCGAAACAAAGTATAGGTTTTCATTATGTGAATAACTTGGAAATCTTAGCTCAAACAGCTGCAAAACCTGTTTTCCCAGCACGGGAACCTTGAGTTCTATAAGATAAAGCCATAAACATGTGTATCCGAGTCTTCTATCAAAAGTTACAGCTATTTCTATGAAGTTGTACAAAAACGCTTAATTTCGCCAAGACAGTGCGTTTCTCACTGTTACATGCATTTGAATGGGGAACTCGACCGAAACAAAGTATAGGTTTTCATTATGTGAATAACTTGGAAATCTTAGCTCAAACAGCTGCAAAACCTGTTTTCCCAGCACGGAGACCTTGAGTTCTATAATATAAGGCCATAAACATGTTTGTCTGAGTCTTCTATCAAAAGTTACAGCTATTTCTATGAAGTTGTACAAAAACGCTTTCTTTCGCCAAGACAGTGCGTTTCTCACTGTTACATGCATTTGAATGGGGAACTCGACCGAAACAAAGTATAGGTTTTCATTATGTGAATAACTTGGAAATCTTAGCTCAAACAGCTGCAAAACCTGTTTTCCCAGCACGGGAACCTTGAGTTCTATAAGATAAAGCCATAAACATGTGTATCCGAGGCTTCTATCAAAAGTTACAGCTATTTCTATGAAGTTGTACAAAAACGCTTTCTTTCGCCAAGACAGTGCGTTTCTCACTGTTACATGCATTTGAATGGGGAACTCGACCGAAACAAAGTATAGGTTTTCATTATGTGAATAACTTGGAAATCTTAGCTCAAACAGCTGCAAAACCTGTTTTCCCAGCACGGGAACCTTGAGTTCTATAAGATAAAGCCATAAACATGTGTATCCGAGGCTTCTATCAAAAGTTACAGCTATTCATATGAAGTTGTACAAAAACGCTTTCTTTCGCCAAGACAGTGCGTTTCTCACTGTTACATGCATTTGAATGGGGAACTCGACCGAAACAAAGTATAGGTTTTCATTATGTGAATAACTTGGAAATCTTAGCTCAAACAGCTGCAAAACCTGTTTGCCCAGCACGGGAACCTTGAGTTCTATAAGATAAAGCCATAAACATGTGTATCCGAGGCTTCTATCAAAAGTTACAGCTATTCATATGAAGTTGTACAAAAACGCTTTCTTTCGCCAAGACAGTGCGTTTCTCACTGTTACATGCATTTGAATGGGGAACTCGACCGAAACAAAGTATAGGTTTTCATTATGTGAATAACTTGGAAATCTTAGCTCAAACAGCTGCAAAACCTGTTTGCCCAGCACGGGAACCTTGAGTTCTATAAGATAAAGCCATAAACATGTGTATCCGAGTCTTCTATCAAAAGTTACAGCTATTCATATGAAGTTGTACAAAAACGCTTTCTTTCGCCAAGACAGTGCGTTTCTCACTGTTACATGCATTTGAATGGGGAACTCGACCGAAACAAAGTATAGGTTTTCATTATGTGAATAACTTGGAATTCTTAGCTCAAACAGCTGCAAAACCTGTTTTCCCAGCACGGGGACCTTGAGTTCTATAATATAAGGCCATAAACATGTTTGTCTGAGTCTTCTATCAAAAGTTACAGCTATTTCTATGAAGTTGTACAAAAACGCTTTCTTTCGCCAAGACAGTGCGTTTCTCACTGTTACATGCATTTGAATGGGGAACTCGACCGAAACAAAGTATAGGTTTTCATTATGTGAATAACTTGGAAATCTTAGCTCAAACAGCTGCAAAACCTGTTTTCCCAGCACGGGGACCTTGAGTTCTATAAGATAAAGCCATAAACATGTGTATCCGAGGCTTCTATCAAAAGTTACAGCTATTCATATGAAGTTGTACAAAAACGCTTAATTTCGCCAAGACAGTGCGTTTCTCACTGTTACATGCATTTGAATGGGGAACTCGACCGAAACAAAGTATAGGTTTTCATTATGTGAATAACTTGGAATTCTTAGCTCAAACAGCTGCAAAACCTGTTTTCCCAGCACGGGGACCTTGAGTTCTATAAGATAAAGCCATAAACATGTGTATCCGAGTCTTCTATCAAAAGTTACAGCTATTTCTATGAAGTTGTACAAAAACGCTTTCTTTCGCCAAGACAGTGCGTTTCTCACTGTTACATGCATTTGAATGGGGAACTCGACCGAAACAAAGTATAGGTTTTCATTATGTGAATAACTTGGAAATCTTAGCTCAAACAGCTGCAAAACCTGTTTTCCCAGCACGGGAACCTTGAGTTCTATAAGATAAAGCCATAAACATGTGTATCCGAGTCTTCTATCAAAAGTTACAGCTATTCATATGAAGTTGTACAAAAACGCTTTCTTTCGCCAAGACAGTGCGTTTCTCACTGTTACATGCATTTGAATGGGGAACTCGACCGAAACAAAGTATAGGTTTTCATTATGTCAATAACTTGGAAATCTTAGCTCAAACAGCTGCAAAACCTGTTTTCCCAGCACGGAGACCTTGAGTTCTATAATATAAGGCCATAAACATGTTTGTCTGAGTCTTCTATCAAAAGTTACAGCTATTTCTATGAAGTTGTACAAAAACGCTTTCTTTCGCCAAGACAGTGCGTTTCTCACTGTTACATGCATTTGAATGGGGAACTCGACCGAAACAAAGTATAGGTTTTCATTATGTGAATAACTTGGAAATCTTAGCTCAAACAGCTGCAAAACCTGTTTTCCCAGCACGGGGACCTTGAGTTCTATAAGATAAAGCCATAAACATGTGTATCCGAGGCTTCTATCAAAAGTTACAGCTATTCATATGAAGTTGTACAAAAACGCGTTCTTTCGCCAAGACAGTGCGTTTCTCACTGTTACATGCATTTGAATGGGGAACTCGACCGAAACAAAGTATAGGTTTTCATTATGTGAATAACTTGGAATTCTTAGCTCAAACAGCTGCAAAACCTGTTTTCCCAGCACGGGGACCTTGAGTTCTATAATATAAGGCCATAAACATGTTTGTCTGAGTCTTCTATCAAAAGTTACAGCTATTTCTATGAAGTTGTATAAAAACGCTTTCTTTCGCCAAGACAGTGCGTTTCTCACTGTTACATGCATTTGAATGGGGAACTCGACCGAAACAAAGTATAGGTTTTCATTATGTGAATAACTTGGAAATCTTAGCTCAAACAGCTGCAAAACCTGTTTGCCCAGCACGGGAACCTTGAGTTCTATAAGATAAAGCCATAAACATGTTTGTCTTAGTCTTCTATCAAAAGTTACAGCTATTTCTATGAAGTTGTACAAAAACGCTTTCTTTCGCCAAGACAGTGCGTTTCTCACTGTTACATGCATTTGAATGGGGAACTCGACCGAAACAAAGTATAGGTTTTCATTATGTGAATAACTTGGAAATCTTAGCTCAAACAGCTGCAAAACCTGTTTTCCCAGCACGGAGACCTTGAGTTCTATAATATAAGGCCATAAACATGTTTGTCTGAGTCTTCTATCAAAAGTTACAGCTATTTCTATGAAGTTGTACAAAAACGCTTTCTTTCGCCAAGACAGTGCGTTTCTCACTGTTACATGCATTTGAATGGGGAACTCGACCGAAACAAAGTATAGGTTTTCATTATGTGAATAACTTGGAAATCTTAGCTCAAACAGCTGCAAAACCTGTTTTCCCAGCACGGGAACCTTGAGTTCTATAAGATAAAGCCATAAACATGTGTATCCGAGTCTTCTATCAAAAGTTACAGCTATTCATATGAAGTTGTACAAAAACGCTTTCTTTCGCCAAGACAGTGCGTTTCTCACTGTTACATGCATTTGAATGGGGAACTCGACCGAAACAAAGTATAGGTTTTCATTATGTGAATAACTTGGAAATCTTAGCTCAAACAGCTGCAAAACCTGTTTTCCCAGCACGGGAACCTTGAGTTCTATAAGATAAAGCCATAAACATGTGTATCCGAGTCTTCTATCAAAAGTTACAGCTATTTCTATGAAGTTGTACAAAAACGCTTAATTTCGCCAAGACAGTGCGTTTCTCACTGTTACATGCATTTGAATGGGGAACTCGACCGAAACAAAGTATAGGTTTTCATTATGTGAATAACTTGGAAATCTTAGCTCAAACAGCTGCAAAACCTGTTTTCCCAGCACGGAGACCTTGAGTTCTATAATATAAGGCCATAAACATGTTTGTCTGAGTCTTCTATCAAAAGTTACAGCTATTTCTATGAAGTTGTACAAAAACGCTTTCTTTCGCCAAGACAGTGCGTTTCTCACTGTTACATGCATTTGAATGGGGAACTCGACCGAAACAAAGTATAGGTTTTCATTATGTGAATAACTTGGAAATCTTAGCTCAAACAGCTGCAAAACCTGTTTTCCCAGCACGGGAACCTTGAGTTCTATAAGATAAAGCCATAAACATGTGTATCCGAGGCTTCTATCAAAAGTTACAGCTATTTCTATGAAGTTGTACAAAAACGCTTTCTTTCGCCAAGACAGTGCGTTTCTCACTGTTACATGCATTTGAATGGGGAACTCGACCGAAACAAAGTATAGGTTTTCATTATGTGAATAACTTGGAAATCTTAGCTCAAACAGCTGCAAAACCTGTTTTCCCAGCACGGGAACCTTGAGTTCTATAAGATAAAGCCATAAACATGTGTATCCGAGTCTTCTATCAAAAGTTACAGCTATTCATATGAAGTTGTACAAAAACGCTTTCTTTCGCCAAGACAGTGCGTTTCTCACTGTTACATGCATTTGAATGGGGAACTCGACCGAAACAAAGTATAGGTTTTCATTATGTGAATAACTTGGAAATCTTAGCTCAAACAGCTGCAAAACCTGTTTGCCCAGCACGGGAACCTTGAGTTCTATAAGATAAAGCCATAAACATGTGTATCCGAGGCTTCTATCAAAAGTTACAGCTATTCATATGAAGTTGTACAAAAACGCTTTCTTTCGCCAAGACAGTGCGTTTCTCACTGTTACATGCATTTGAATGGGGAACTCGACCGAAACAAAGTATAGGTTTTCATTATGTGAATAACTTGGAAATCTTAGCTCAAACAGCTGCAAAACCTGTTTGCCCAGCACGGGAACCTTGAGTTCTATAAGATAAAGCCATAAACATGTGTATCCGAGTCTTCTATCAAAAGTTACAGCTATTCATATGAAGTTGTACAAAAACGCTTTCTTTCGCCAAGACAGTGCGTTTCTCACTGTTACATGCATTTGAATGGGGAACTCGACCGAAACAAAGTATAGGTTTTCATTATGTGAATAACTTGGAATTCTTAGCTCAAACAGCTGCAAAACCTGTTTTCCCAGCACGGGGACCTTGAGTT